>NW_024429138.1:0-17764 GCF_009769625.2 Cygnus olor
TGGGGTTCAACACCTTTTTAGGGGTTCAACGCCTTTTTTTGGGGTTCAACTCCTTTTCTGGGGGGTTCAACGCCTTTTTGGGGGGTTCAACGCCCTAGAGCTGGGGTTTGACACCTCATGGTGGGGTTCAACACCCCGCGGTTGGAATTCAGCACCCTATAAATGGGGCTCAACACCTCTTAATTATGGTTTGACACCTCGTGGTTGGGGTTCAACACCCTATAGTTGGGGTATGACACCTGATGGTTGGGGTTCAACACCCTATAGTTAGGGTTTGACACCCTACAGTTGGGGTTCGACACCTTGTATTTTGGGTTCGACACCCTATAGTTGGGGTCCACCACCTCATGGTTGAGTTCAACACCTTATAGGTGAGGGTCTACCAACCTACAGTAGGGGTCTACCAACCTATAGTAGGGGTCCACCACCCTATAGTTGGGGTCCAACCCCTTACAGTTAGGGTCCACCACCCCATGGTTGAGTTCAACACCCTATAAGTTGGGGTCTACCACCCTATAGTTGGGGTCCAACACCTTGTAGTTGAGTTCAACACCCTATAGTTGGGGTCCAACACCTCGTGGTTGAGTTCAACACCTTATAGGTGAGGGTCTTCCAACCTATAGTAGGGGTCTACCAACCTATAGTAGGGGTCCAACCCCTTACAGTTAGGGTCCACCACCCCATGGTTGAGTTCAACACCCTATAGTTGAGGTCCAGTACCCCTATAGCCGGGGCCCAGCACCCTGTAGTTGAGTTCAATACCCTACAGTTGGGATCCACCACCCTACAGTTGGGGTCCACCACCTTGTGGTTGAGTTCAGCACCCTACAGTTGGGTCCAGCACCTCGTGGTGGGGTCCACCCCCTCTACAGTCAGGGTCCAGCACCCCGCGTCCCCCCCTTACCGGACGGACTTGCCCAGGATGTGCTTGTAGAAGGAGCGGGTGAAGTAACACTCGAGCAGGCGGTTGTCGTAGACGGCCTTGGCCACGATGCGCCCCACAAACTTGAAGTAGCTGAGGTGGTTGGGGTTGCAGTGGGACGAGGGGTTGATGGTGTAGGTGACCCTGTCGCCCGGCGAGGTGCGGAACAGCGCGTACATTGGGTTGAACATCTCCCGCGAGATGATCATGTACCACTCGCGCAGCAGCCCCCCGGCGTCCTGGCCCTCCTCGCCCTCGAAGACGATGTATCTGCGGGGTGGGGAGCGGGGTGGGTCAGGGGGGGTCCCCTAAATGGAGCCCCTCGGTCCGGCGGTGGCGCTGAGACCCCACAGACCCCAAAGATGGGCTCCTTTAGAGCTTGCGTAACCCAAACCCCAAATCTTGGGCTTCACTGACTCCTAACTCAGCCCTAGGGGGCCCTGTGGACCCCAAAACATGGTCCTGGGGAACTCATGCAACCCAAAAACTAGCCTCATGGTCCCCAGTATCCCCATACGCAGTCCTGGGGGACCCCATGGACCCCAAAACATGGTCCTAGGGAACTCACACAACCCAAAGAAGAGCCCCATGGTCCCACATAACCCAACACACAAGTCCTGGGGGACCCCATGACCCCAAAACATGGTCCTGTAGATCCCACAGAAGCCCCAAACCAGTCTCTGGAATCCCCCAAATCCTCTAATGCAGGCTGGGAGAAGCTTGTGTACACCCAAAAAATGGCCCTATAAATCTCCCATGCCCCCAAACCCATCCCACAACCCCTGAAGTAGACTTGTGGGACCACCAAGCACCCCAAAACCTGACCCTTTGGATCTCCCACAACCCCAAACTCATCCCACAACCCCTCATGTAGTATCTGGGTGTCACCAAGCACCCCAAAACCTTGCCCTATGGATCTCCCACACCCCAAAACCCATCTCATGACCCCTGAAGTAGACTTGGGGGACCACCAAACACCCCAAAACCTGACCCTACAGATCTCCCACCGCCCCAAACCCAATCCCTGGCACTTGGGCATGGTCTCGGCTGTGCCCCCATCCTTGGGGTCCCCTCGGGGTCCCCTGGGGGCGGCCGGGGGCGGGGGGCTCACAGTCGGTTTTTCATCTCCTCGGGGGACTTGCGGTGCAGCTCGCGGTACGAGTCCTCGAAGACGTGGTCGCGGCGGACGTGCACGGCCATGTCCTCCTTGCGCAGCCCCTCGTCCAGCCGCTCCAGCTCCTGCCGAAAATACCTGGGAAAGGGGAAAAAAAAAAAAAATCAACAACAACAAAAAAAAAAAGGACAAAACGGGGGATTTGGGGCTGCTAAGGGGGATCCCGACCCCAAATCCCGGCGCCGCCCCGTACTTGCGCTTGACGTCGAAGTCGAGGACGCGGATGTAGTCGACGAGGACGGCGAAGGGGCCGTCGGCCAGGTGGGTGGTGGACTGGCGCAGGATCTGGTTCAGCACCGTCCGGTGGGTTTCTGGGGGGGGGGGGCCAAGGGGGTTGGGTTTTGTTTGGGAGGGTTGGAACGCACCCCGAAATGGGGACGGGCTCCCCCTGGGGTGTTTTGGAGGTTTGAGGGTGGCTCGAGGTGCTCAGAACCCCAAAAGCAGCTCTGGAGGTGCTGGGGGGTGGGAATTGAACAGAGGGGCTGTGGACCCCTCCCCAAATGCTGCCTGGCACCCCAAAGGCCCTTAGGATGCCCCAAAACTATCCCTGGAGCCCAAATCCCCTCCCCACCCCCCCCAAAATTGGTTCCAGACCCCCCAAATCCCCTCCCAAAGTCCAAGGTCTATGCCCAAACCATCCCAGACCCCTAAATCCCCCCCAAACCCTCCTCCTGACCCCCTTAATTAGTCCCTGCCCCCCCAAACCCCCTTCCCAGCCCCCCCAACCACCCCAGATCCCCCAAATCTCCCTCCTAACCCCCTCAATTGGCTCCTCACCCCTAAACCCCCTTCCTGCCCCTCTCAATGAGTTCCTAACCCCTCCAAACCCCTTCCCGCCCCCCCAATCCACCCCAGTCTCCCCAAATCCCCTTCCTGCCCCCCTCAATTAATCCCTGAACCCCTAAATCCCCTTCCTGCCCGCCTCGATTGGTCCCTGACCCCCCCCAAATTCCCCCAAATCCCCTTCCTGTCCCCCTCAATTGGTCCTGACCCCCCCAACCTCCCTAAAAACCCATTCCCACTCCCCCAAAACGATTCCAGCCCCCCCAACCCCTTTCCCAGCCCCCCCAAACCCCCTCCTGCCCCTCTCAATTAGTCCCTACCCCCCTAAAACCCCTTCCAGCCCCCCCAAACCATCCCAGATCCCCCCCAAACCCCCTTCCTGCCCCCCTCAATGAGTTCCGAACCCCCCAAACCCCTTCCCAGCCCCCCCCAAACCATCCCCCCCCCCAAATCACCCCAAACCCCTTCCTGGCCCCCCCCAAACCATCCCAACTGCCCCCCAAATCCCCCCAAACCCCTTCCTAGCTCCCCTCAATGAGTCCCTATCCCCCCAAACCATCCCAATTGCCCCCCCCAAATCCCCCCGAACCCCTTCCCAGCCCCCCCAAACCATCCCAACCGCCCCCCCCAAATCCCCCCAAACCCCTTCCCAGCCCCCCCAAACCATCCCAGATCCCCCCAGGTCCCCGAAGCCCCCTTTCTGCCCCTCTCAATGAGTCCTTACCCCCCCGAACCCCTTCCCAGCCCCCCCAAACCATCCCAACCGCCCCCCCAAATCCCCCCAAACCCCTTCCCAGCCCCCCCCAACCCCCCCAAAAAAGCCCCTCACCGGCGAAGCGCAGGAACTTCTGGGTGTCGGGGGGCAGGCTGGCCGAGATGTGCATGGAGGAAGGCTCGCGGGAGAAGAAGGGGTCGAGCGAGGAGGGGGTGGCGGGGGTCAGGGGGGCCGGGGACAGCGGGGGGGGCTCGTCCTTGATGTGGGCCAGCTGGCTCTCGCGGGTGTCCCGCACCGGGGGCTTGCTCTCCCGCTCCGTGGCGTGCACCAAGAAGAAGGCTTCCACCGCCGGCTGCAGCACTGCGGGAGGGGGGGGATTAAGGGGGTTAAGGGACCCCCAAAGCGGTGCTGGGGGTTGGGGGTGGGATCCGAGGATCCTAAGAGAGCCCCGATGCCCGAAGCGTTCCCCAAAAGTCCCTTCCTGTCCTCAAAACCTGTCTCTGAAACCAAAAGACTGCCTCAAAAGCTTCTTCACATCCTCAAAACCGCTCCCTGACCCCCCAAAAGCCCCTTTCCGTTCCCTTTATCCACCCCTGACACCCCCGAATCCCTCCCTGAGCCCCAAAGCACCTCCCAAATGACCCTTCCCATCCCCTTAATCCAACCCTAACCCTCAAAGCCCACCCCTATCCCCTTAATCCATCCCTAATCCCCCCAAAGAACCCCCAAAAGCCCCTTCCCATCCCCTTAATCCATCCCTAACCCCCCAAAGCCCACCCCATCCCCATAATCCATCCCTAATCCCCTCAGAGACCTCCCCAAAACCCCTTCCCATCCCCTTAATCCATCCCTAATCCCAAGAACCCCCAAAAGCCCCTTCCCATCCCCATAATCCATCCCTAATCCCCCCAAAGCCCCCCCAAATCCCCTTCCTATCCCCTTAATCCATCCCTAATCCCCCCAAAAGCCCCCCCAAAAGCCCCTTCCCATCCTCTTAATCCTTCCCTAACCCCCACAAACCCTTCCATGACCCCCCAAGCCCCCCCCAAAAGCCCCTTCCCATCCCTAATCCTCCCAAAGCCCTCCTAAAAGCCCCTTCCCATCCCCTTAATCCACCCCTAAGCCCCCCAAACCCCTCCGTGACTCGCCAAAGCCCCCCAAAAGCCCCTTCCCCACCCCACAACCCCCCCCCCGAGCCCCCCCAGCCCCGCACCGAGCACGGCGTGCTGGTCGTGGGACTCCTCGAGCTCCTTCAGGCACTCCCCCAGCATGTCCCACAGCTCGTCCAGGCACAGCTGCTCGCTCAGCAGGGGCAGCTCCGGGGGGGGCCGCTCATCCCGCTCCCCCCCCTGCGAACCCTCCGAACCTGGGGGGGGAGGTTTAGGGTTAGGGGTTGGAGGGGACACACACGGGGTCACAGCCCCACAGCGCCGCCGACCCCTCCCGTACACCCAGTAGGGACTGGGAGCACCCCGGTTCCCCCCAGGTGGGGCAAACTGGGAGGGAAACCAGTTTAAAGTGTGGGGGGGGAACTGGTTTGAACTGGGGAGGGGGCTCACTCACCCACGGAGGGGGCGTCCTGGGGGGCGGGCGAGGGCTGGTCCACGTCCATGGGCGACTCGTCGCGGCGGGGAGCGCCGTCCGCCGGCCCGGCCTCCGACTGGTGGGGGGGGGACAGGGGTGGGGGGGTTAGGGGGGGCCCCCAGGGACCCTGCGCCACCCCCAGCCCCCCCCACCGACCCCCGAACCGGTGTAGGGGGACGTGCAGGATGGGGATGGGGAGAGGAGGAGGGGATGGGGAGGAAGGGGAGGAGGTTGGTGGCAGCGTGGGATGGAGGAGGAGGAGGAGGAGGGAAGATGAGGATGAAGAGGAGGAGGGAGGAAGGCTGGGGGAGAGGAGGAAGAAAGGAGGCAGTGGAAGAAAAAAACCAGGAGGAGGTTAAGGATGAAGAGGGAGGAAGGTTGTGGGGTAAATGGGGTAGGGGAGAAGCAGGAGAGGAGGCAGCGCAGGAATGGAAAGGAGCAGGAGGGAAGGATGAGGCTGGAAGAAGAGGAGGAAAGGAAGGAGCGTGACGAGGAGGAGGAGGATGAAGAGGGAAGAAGGCCATGGGGGGAATGGGGTAAGGAGGGAGAAGCAAGAGAGGAAGGCAGCACAGGAAGGGAAGGGAGGAGACGGAGGACGAAGGAGAGGACGAAGAGGCAGCGCGGGAAGGGAACGGAGGACGCGATGGAGGAGGAGGAGGAGGAAGAGGAGGCTGAAGGGGGAGGATGTGGGGGGCGAGGCCGTGCTAACCGTGTCTGCCTGCTGCTGCCTCCGGGCCCTCTGGCCCTCACGTACCATTTGTATGATGGCGTCGGCCTCGGCCTCCAGCTGCCGGACGGCGGCCTGGATGCTGCCAGCCGCCCCGAGGCCCCCGGCACCTGCGAGGACAGGGCGTCAGCCTCCCCAAAACTTGCGTCCAGGGTGGGGGACGGAGGGAAAAAAAAAAAAAAAAAGAAAAAGGGGGGGTTCCCAGCACCGTTGCATCCTCCCCCCTGCCCAGGTCCTTACCCAGGCGCCCGGCTTGCTTGGCTTTCTTGTGCGCGCGGCGGGTGTCGTCGCGGAGCTGGATGATGACCTGCAGGACGCGGAGGAAGAAGCGCTGCGTGGAGGTCTTGGAGGTGAGCACCGACATGGAGGGCAGCTGCAGCTCCCGCCCGCCCAGCGCCCGCTTCTGCGAGGCCACGATCACCACGCTCTCCGCCGTGTCGAAGCTGGGGGGGTCGGCAGGCGTTAGAGGGGGTGGGGGGCGGTGGGAGGGAGAAGGGGTGTCAGTAGGGGCAAGGGTTAACAGCAGGGGCGAGAGTTAACAGGAAGAGGCACAAGTTGTATCAGTAGGGACACGAGTTAACAGGATTTATATCAGCAGGGCCAAGAGTTAACAGAAGGAGAAAGTTATAACAGTAGGGTCAAGAGTTAACAGGAGCTATATCAGTGGGGCCACGAGTTAACAGGAGTTAGATCAGTGGGGACAAGAGTTAACAGGAGGGAAAAGTTGTACCAGTAGGGCCAAGAGTTAACAGGAAGAGCCACAAGTTGTATCAGTAGGGACACGAGTTAACAGAAGCGTGAGAGTTGTATCAGTAGGGGTGAGAGCTAAATCCGTAGGGACAAGAGTTAACAGGAGGGAGAAGTTTCATCAGTAGGGACAAGAGTTAACGTAAGGTTTTATCACTAGGGCCAGGAGCTATCAGGAGGGCCAAGAGTTAACAGGCTGGGGGGATGCAGAGACCACCAGAGGCAGCTCGGGGACCCCGGGGGGGGGCCGCGGGGGCCGCTCACCGGCTCTGCATCTTCCCCTTGAGCTTGGCGCTGGGGGGCTGCTCGTCAGGGAGCCCCTCGGGGGACGGGGCCTCGCTCTGCGCCCGCCGCTGCTGCTCCAGGTTGTACTCCCGCAGCTCCGCCAGCAGCGTGCCTGGTGAAGGGGGGGGGGACGTCAGCGGGACCCCCACGACCCCCCCGGGGTTCCCCGCGGCGGCGGGACCCTCACCGATCTGCCGGCAGAGGGTGGCACCCAGCTGGCGGGCGCCGCTGAGCAGGAGGCGCAGGACGGTGTCGCGGGTGCCGGGGTCGCCCCGTGAGAGCTGCAGGAGGACGTTGGCCGCGTCCTCCAGGCCTTCCTCCGAGCACGAGTGCGACGTCAGCACCTTGGGGCAAAGAGGAGGCGTTGGGTACAACAAAAGGAGGCGGTGAGGGCAGAAAAGGGGGCGTCGAGGCCAGAAAAAGGGAGGCATCCAAGTAAAAAAAGGAGGCGTCCGTCGAGGCCAAGAAAAAGGAGGCATCGAGGCCAAAAAGGAGGCGGCGGCATCGAGGCCAAAAAGAGGAGGTCCCATCAAGGCCAAAAAGGGGGAGTTGGGGATGCCCCAAACCCTGTGCCCCCCATCTTGTCCCACCCCGTAAGCCCCCAGCCCCCCAACTCACCTCCACCGACAGCTGCAGCTGGCTCTCGGTCAGTCCCGTGGCCGCCATGCGGGGGTCCGGGCTGCCCCCGCCGCCCCCCTCGCCCCCCTTGGCCGGGGACTTGGCGCTCTTGGTGGGAGCTGGGGACAGACGGGGTGGCCATGATCACGCCCTGTCCCCGTTTGTGTCCCCTTCTTCGTCTCCACCCCGCTTCCATCTCCCCATCCCAATACTTGTCCCCATCTCCATCCCTTTTCTCTCTCCTCATCCCCTTTTTCCCCTCTCTCCGTCCCCATTTCCCTTTCCTCCTATCCCTTTTCCCCTCTCCCATTTCCCTCCCCCCATTTCCCTCTCCCCATCCCCTTCTTCTTCTCTCACCGTCCCCTTTTTCTTCTCTCCCATCCCCTTTTTCCCCTCTCCCCATCCCATTTCCCCTTTCCCCGTCCCCATTCCCCTCTCCCCGCCCCATTCCCCTCTCCCCATCCCCTTTTACCCCCTCCCCTTCCCATTTTTTCCCTTTCCCTGGCCCTGTTCCCATCTCCTTGTCCCCATTTCCCCCTCCCCGTCCCCTTTTTTCCTTTTCCCTGTCCCCGTTCACCATCTCCCCATCCCCACTCCCCTCTCCCTGTCCCCTTTTTCCCCTCTCCCCATCCCCGTTCCCATCTCCTTGTCCCTATTCCCCTCTCCCCATCTCCTTTTTTCCCTTTCCCTGTCCCCGTTCCCCTCTCCCCATCCCCTTTTCCCCCCTCCCCGTCCCCTTTTTCCCTTTCCCCGTCCCCACTCCCATCTCCCCGTCCCCATTCCCCTCTCCCCGTCCCTTTTCCCTCTCCCCGTCCCCGTTCCCCACTCCCCGTCCCCGTTCCCCTCTCCCCGTCCCCTTTTAACCCCCTCCCCGTCCCCGTTCCCCTCTCCCCGTCCCCTTTTACCCCCTCCCCGTCCCCGTTCCCCTCTCCCCACCCCATTCCCCGCTCCCCACCCCCCGTTCCCCTCTCCCCGTCCCCTTTTATACCCTCTCCCCGTCCCCTTTTACCCCCTCCCCGTCCCCTTTTACCCCCTCCCCGTCCCCTTTTACCCCCTCCCCGTCCCCTTTTACCCCCTCCCCGTCCCCGTTCCCCTCTCCCCGTCCCCGTTCCCCACTCCCCGTCCCCGTTCCCCTCTCCCCGTCCCCGTTCCCCTCTCCCCGTCCCTGTTCCCCTCTCCCCGTTCCCCACTCCCCATCCCCGTTCCCCTCTCCCCGTCCCCGTTCCCCTCTCCCCGTTCCCCACTCCCCGTCCCCGTTCCCCGTCCCCGTTCCCCTCTCCCCGTTCCCCTCTCCCCGTTCCCCACTCCCCATCCCTGTTCCCCTCTCCCCATCCCCGTTCCCCTCTCCCCGTCCCCGTTCCCGTTCCCCGCTCCCCGTCCCCGTTCCCCTCTCCCCGTCCCCGTTCCCCGCTCCCCGTCCCCGTTCCCGTTCCCCGCTCCCCGTCCCCGTTCCCCGTTCCCCACTCCCCATCCCCGTTCCCCTCTCCCCATCCCCGTTCCCCTCTCCCCGCTCCCCGTTCCCCTCTCCCCACCCCGTTCCCCTCTCCCCCACAACTCACCAGCCGCCGCACCGCCGCCGCCTGCCGCCGTCCCACCGCTCGCCACGGCCGCCCCGGCCGCCGCCCCGGCTGGCGTCACCGCGGGCGGGCTGGGGGCACCGGGGGGACCCCCGGCAGCGGCAGCAGCACCGGCCCCGGTTCCGGGGGGGGCGGCCGCCCCTTCTCCCCCTTTCCCCCCCTCGGGGAGGGCGATGGAGATGAGGGAGAGGAGGCGCAGGAGCTTTTCGGTGAGGAGGGCGCTGCGGCGGATGACGCCGTGGGACAACATGTTCATCAGCTGCCCCAGCGGGGACGCCTCCAGCCCCAACCCCAAAGCTTCCCCCTCGGGACCCCCGGCCCCCGGCCCCGCTTTTGCCGAGCCTTTGCCTTTGCGGCTGACGTTCATGTTGTCCAGCTTGACCAGGAGGTCCCAAAAATCGGTGGAGAGCCCCCCCGGCCCGGTGGCGGAGGTGGTGGCGGTAGCGGTAACGGTTTGGGGGGCGCCCCCCGACGGGCAAGGGCTGCCCCCCGTTTTGGGGCCGGTGCCCCCGCCGCCGCGGTCCCGCTCGCCGTCGCTCGCCGCTTCCCGGCCCCGCTGCTGGGTGAAGTGGCTGGGGAAGACCTGGAGGAAAAGAGGAAAAAAAAAAAAAAGTTACAAGAAGGAAAAATGGAAAATCGAACCCCCGCCACGTGCACCTGGGGGCCCCCAGGTGGCTCCCCAATATGGCCCGGTGCACCCCAATGGGGTCTGGTGCACCCCAAGGTGGTCCAGAGCACCCCAAATCCCCTCAAACTCCGACCAGGAACACCCAAACACCCCCAAGATGTCCTCCAGAGCACCCCAAATTCCCCCAAGGTCCAACCAGGAGCACCCAAACACCCGCAAGATGTGCTCCAGAGCACCCCAAATCCCCCTGAGCTCTGATTAGGATCACCCCAACACTCCCAAAACGGGCTCCAGAGCACCCCAAGGTGGTCCAGGGCACCCCAAATCCCCTCAAACTCCAACAAGGAGCACCCAAACACCCCTGAGACATGCTCCAGAGCACCCCGAGGTCCTCCAGAGCACCCCAAATCCCCCAAAGCTCCATTCAGGAGCAACCCAACACCCCCAAGTTGTGCTCCAGAGCACCCCAAGGTCCTCCAGAGCACCCCAAATCCCCCAAAGCTCCAACACTCCAACAAGGAGCACCCTAACGCCCCCAAGACGTGCTCCAGAGCACCCCAAGGTATTCCAGAACACCCCAAATCCCCCCAGGGTCCAACGAGGAGCACCCGAACACTCCCAAGACATGCTCCAGAGAACCCCAATATGCTCCAAAGCACCCGAACGCCCCCGAGTTCCAATCAGGAGCACCCAAACACCCCAAAGACGTCCTCCAGAGCCCCCCAAATCCCCCCAAGCTCCAACAAGGAGCACCCAAACACCCCCAAGACGTGCTCCAGAGCACCCCGAGGTCCTCCAGAGCCCCCCAACCCCAACCCCCGGCTCACCTTGGCCAGCTGGATGAGGGTGTCGAGGACGTGGCGGCAGACGACGGGGGCGGCCTGGGGGTGGATGTGGACGGCGGAGCCGGCGGCGGCGGCGTGCTTCTCCGTGTGCTTCCTCCCGGGAGCCCGCTGGATCTGGAAGATGTTGGTTCGGCACCCGAGGGCGGCGTCCATGGACACGGAAAGCCAGGAGAGCTGCCCGGAGCTTCGAGCTTCGACCCGGTGCAATAAATCGAGGGCTCGAGGCTCGGTCGCGCCGGTTCGGGCTCCGGCACGTCGCTGAGGACGTTGTTCTTCGGGGGCCGGGGGGGCGCGGGGGGCTTCGAGGCAAAGCTCGCTCTCGCTGCTGCGCTGGAGGATGGAGAGGAGGCTGCGCACCACCCAGCCCCGGGTGGGCGCGTGGTAGCAGAGGTTGCGGAGGACGCGGTGGAGCCGGCTGGTGTTCAGCTTGGGCTCGTCCACGAAGAGCAGCACCAGGAGGCACGAGAGGGCTTCGTGGTCCAGCAGCAGCCGGCCCCGGAGGCGCAGGAGGCTGTCCACGCTGCTCCCCGAGGGTCTGCGGGGGGAGAAATCGGTGGGGGGAGCGCCCCAAAACCTCGTGTTGCTCCCCAAAAGCTTGGGAAGATCCCCCAAGAGGTCATGTTGCTCCCCCAAAAGCTTGGGAAGATCCCCAAAAGCTTGGGAAGATCCCCCAAAAGCTCATGCTGCTCCCCCAAAAGCTTGGTAAAATCCCCCGGAAGTTTTGGTCACCTCCCCCCAGAACGTCGTGGGGCTCCCCAGGTGCTCAGGAGGTTCCTCGGGAGCTCGGGGGGCTCCCTAAATACTTGTGGGGCTCCCCAGAAGTTTAGGGAGCTTCAAAGGACCTTGGGGAACTCCCCAGATGCTCGTGGGGCTCTCCAGATGATAACGGGGCTCCCCAGAACCCTGTGGGGCTCCAAAGGACCTCGAGGAGCTCCCCAGAACCTTGCTGAGCTCCCCCAGATGCTCGTGGGGCTCCCCGGAACCTCGTGAGGCTCTCCCAAACCTTGCGGGGCCCCCCGTGAACTCCCCGTGGGGCCGGGTTCCCCCCCCCGCACGTACCTGCTGTGGCTGCTGCTGCCCCCCATGTGGAAGGTGCCGCCCCGCTGCACGGCCAGGCGGGTGTACTGCACCCCCCGGTTCCCGCTCAGCCGGCTGGTGAAGGCTGCGGAGACAGCGGCGTTACGGGGGCGCGGGGTCGGGGGGTACAGTGTTTGGGGGCATGGGGTTTCGGGGTCCAAGGGGTTTGGGGGGAGGGGGGTGCGAGAGGAAATACGGGGGCGTCGGGAGAGGAGAAGGGACGATAAAAAGAGAATTGGGGTGTCAGGAGAGAATGGAGGACGTCAGGAGGGGATTTGGGGTGCCGAGAGGGAACGGAGGACGTCAGGAGAGGATCTGGGGTGCTAGGAGAGGATGGAGGGACGTCAGGAGGGGATTTGGGGTGCCGAGAGGGAACGGAGGGCGTCAGGAGAGGATTTGGGGTGCTAGGAGAGGATTTGGGGTGCCGAGAGGGAACGGAGGGCATCAGGAGAGGATTTGGGGCGCTAGGAGAGGATGGAGGGACGTCAGGAGGGGATTTGGGGTGCCAAGAGGGAACGGAGGATGTCAGGAGAGGATTTGGGGTGCTAGGAGAGGATGGAGGACATCAGGAGAGGATGAGGAGCACCAGGAGTGAGCGACAGGGGCTAGAAGAACATCAAGGGTGCCACGAGGAGACGGAGGACGACGGGAAAGCATTAAGGGGGCCAGAGGAGGCTGGGGAACATCGTGAGAGGGAGAAAGGTGTCGCGAGAAGATGGAGGCTGTTGGGAGACGGTGGGGGAGGCCGGGAGAGGCCAAGGGACATTGCATGGCCTTGGGAGGTCAGGACGAGGACAGGGCAAGGATGGGAGACAGGAGGAGGCCGGGACGGAGGGGAGGAGGCCGGGACGGAGGGGAGGAGGCCGGGCCGGGACGAGGCCGCGCCGCGCTCCTCACCGGGGCTGCGGAGGATGGCGGAGAGCGCGGAGGTGCTGGAGTGGCCGAAGAGGCGCTCGTGCATGAGCTGCCGCTGGCGGGCCTCCTGCTCGCGCCGCAGGGCCTGGGCCTCGGCGGCGATGTCGGGCGGCATGACGGCCAGCACGCTGTCCTCCATGTCCTCCAGCACCGAGCGCCGCAGCTCCGAGGGCAGCGTCTGGATGAAGGTCACCGGGTCCATGGGGGCGTCCGAGCTCGTCGCCTGCGCCAGCTCCCGCCGCTGCTGCTCCGCCCGCTGCTGCGCCAGCACCTGCCGCGCCCACCGGGTTAGCCACGCCCACCGGGTTGGCCACGCCCGCAGAGGCCACACCCACACGAGCCACGCCCCCGATAAACCACACCCCCCACCCCATGGAACACCCCCCATCCCGTTACAGGAGGGCTCTGGGGATGAAGGGGTTAACCCCCCCCACAATGGGCAGCAAGCCCCGCCCCATGCCAGGCCACGCCCATTTCAGATAAACCACGCCCACTGTCAGACAAACCACACCCCCAATGCAAAGGCCCCGCCCCCTCAGCACCCCACCCAGTACCAAGTGTCCCAGCCAGGCCCCGCCCCCAGACAGACTCCGCCCCCAAAGGTGCCGGCCTCACCCACTTTAACCACACCCACTTTATCCCCGCCCCCTGATTTGGCCCCGCCCCCAAGAACACCCCACCCCCTATAGCCTAATACAGCCCGTTTAGCCCCACCCCCTCCCCAGGCCCTGCCCCTAAACACACCACACACCCACTTGGCCCCGCCCACTCAGTAAGCCCCGCCCCGAACACCTAACCCATTAAACCCCGCCCACTTTTAGGCCCCACCCAATCACAGACCACACCCCTGCAATAATCCACAGGTTACCCCCACCCCCTAAGCCCTGCCCCCACCACCCCGCTTGGCCCCGCCCACTCCATAAGCCCCGCCCCAAACACCTAACCCGTTAAACCACGCCCACTTTTAGGCCCCACCCAATATCAGACCACACCCCTGCAACAATGCACAGGTTACCCCTGCCCCCTTTCTAAGCCCCGCCCCCACCACCCCGCTTGGCCACGCCCACTTCATAAGCCCCGCCCCAAACACCTAACCATCAAACCCCGCCCACTTTTAGGCCACACCCAATCACAGACCACACCCCCGCAATAACCCACAGGTTAAGCCCCACCCCTGTTCCAAGCCCCGCCCACCACCACCCCACCCAAAGCCCCACCCATTAAGACCCCACCCCCACCAGACTCCGCCCACTCCTCCAGGCTCCGCCCCTCTCCCCCCAAGCCCCACCCACCTCCTCCTGGATGGCCGGGGGCAGGGCGGCCAGGAACTCGGGGCTGACCTCGGTGAGGCCGGGATTGGCCACCACCGGGGGGGCGGGGCTGGGGGTGGGCGGGGCCCGGGCGGGGGGGCGGATCCCCAGCTGGTTCTGCAGCACCTCCCGGCGGATGTCGTCCGGCAGCGCCGCCAGGAACGAGGGGTCCACGCCCTCGGGGAGGCTGATCCCTGCCGGGGGGGGACACGGGTGGGGACACGTTGGGGACGTGGGGACCCCCCCCATGGGGTCTCGTGGGGGTGGGGACTCCCCCTCCCCCCCGTGGTGCTGGGGAGGGGGGGAAGCCCTTGGGGACATAGGGACACCGCTATGGGATGTGGGGATACGGGGAGGGATTTGGGGACGTGGGGACGGGTACCCAACAGGGGACACGGGGAGGGACTTGGGGACATGAACCCTATAGGGGACATGTGGACATGGCTCCCCTATGGGACATGGGAAAGAACTTGGGGACATGGGGATGTGTACCCCATAGGGGACACGGGGAGGGACTTGGGGACGTGAACCCTATAGGGGACATGTGGACATGGCTCCCCTATGGGACATGGGAAAGAACTTGGGGACATGGGGATGTGTACCCCATAGGGGACACGGGGAGGGACTTGGGGACGTGAACCCTATAGGGGACATAGGGACAAGGATCCCCTATGGGATGTGGGGACAGGGGGAGGGACTTGGGGACATGGGGACACGGATCCCCTATGGGACATGGGGAAAGACCTGGGGACACGGGGACGCGTACCCCATACGGGACACGGGAAGATGGAGAGGGACGTAGGGACGTGTACCCCATAATGGACATGGGGACACAGAAAGGGACATGGGGACGTGTACCCCATAATGGACATGGGGAGGGACTGGGGGACATTGGGACGTGAACCCTATAGGGGACATAGGGACACGGATCTCCTATGGGATGTGGGGACAGGGGGAGGGACTTGGGGACATGAACCCTATAGGGGACATGGGGAAAGACCTGGGGACACGGGGACGTGTACCCCATAGGGCACATGGGGACACAGGGAGGGACATGGGGACGTGCACCCCACAATGGAAATGGGGACACGCATCCCCTATGGGACATGGGGAAGGACTTGGGGACATGGGAATGCGTACCCCATAGGGGACATGGGGACACGGGGAGGGACACTGGGACGTGTACCCCATAGGGGACTTGAGGACATGGATCCCCCATGCGATGTGGGGAGGGACTTGGGGACACGGGGACGTGTACCCCATAGGTGACATGGGGACAGGGATCCCTTATGGGACAGGGGGACACGGGGAGGGACTTGGGGACGCGGGGACGTGTACCCCATAAGGGGCACAGGCATTAGGACATTTGGGGGACGTTTGGGGGACAATGGGGGACATTGGGGGGATACTGGGGGGACATTGGGGGGATATTTAAGGGACGTTTGGGGGATATCGTGGGGACTTTTGGGGTCACGTTTGGGGCCGTGGCACCCACCTGCGAGCGGATCCTCCTCCTCGCTGCTGGTGGAGGGCAGCGGCTCCTCCAGGATCCCCCGCGAGTCGGCGCCCGAGATGGCGACGGCCGAGTCCCGGGTGGACGAGCTCTCCGAGGACGAGGCGGGGGGCGAGCTAATTTGGGGGGGGGCCGGGGGGGACACACCCCAAAATTTGGCTGTGTCCTTGCCCGCCCCTCCTTCCCCCCCCCCCGCCCAAAAAAAAAAAGGGTACGGAGGACGCGACGGGGTGGCGGGGATGTGGCGGGGCGGCGGGGACGTTATGGGGTCGAGGGCTCTTACCTGTCATCGGTGGGGTGGGAGGCGTCTGGGGGGCCCGGAGGGGCGGGCGGGGGGCCCTGGGGGGTGCCGGGGGGGCCTTGGGGGGGCGGGGGGGCCCCCCCGGCCTCGCCGCCCCCGGCCTCCTCCAAGGTGCAGGAGGCCAGGCTGGAGGTGTCCATGGGGGAGCCCTCGAGGGCGCTGCTCACCGCCGTCAGCGCGTCCGAGTCCTCCGCTCGCTCCGGGGACAGCGAGGCTGCGGGGGGGGGGGGACGCAGCGGTGAAGACCCCCCCCTAAAAAAAATTAAGGACCCCCCCCCCCCACCTTAAAAAGAGCACCCCCAGCCCCGAATTAATGCTGGGAACACCCCCCCCCCCCCTCAAAAAATGGCACTCACTGATGGTGGGAGCGGGCGACAGCTCCATCTGGGTGGCTTCGGCGTCCGGGGGGGGCCGCCCCGGTCCCCCCTCTTCTTGCTCGGGGGGCTGGGGGGGGCGGCCGGGGGCTTCGGGGGGGGGCTCGGGGGCGGCGGGGGCCGGTTCCAGCATCACCAGGGTGCGGTGGGGGCCGGGCGGGGGGGGCTCTCCCGCCGCTTCTGGAGGGGTAAAAGGGGGGGGAGTCAGCGCTGGCAGCACCCATGGGTGCCCCCCCACCCCACCCCCCAAAAAAAAGAACCCCCCCCCACCCCGTAGGGCCCCCGCCGCGAGGGGTCCCCCCGGGGGAAAGTAGTCGGCTGCATCGTTACCTCGATCGCGGGGCTCCCATCCCGGCCCCCCAACAATACAACCGACTACCTCACCCCCACGGGGCCAGCAGCGCCCCCCCCGCCCCAAAATCCGCCCCCCCCCAGCACCCCAAACACCCCCCCCTCCCTTTAATATCCCCCCCACCCCCCCCCCAAAATAAATAAATAAATAAGAAATAAAAACCAAATAAACCAACGCAACCCAGCCCTCACCTGGGTGGCGGGCGCCGGGTGCGCCGCGGGGGGGGGGGCGGCGGCGAAGCCCCCCCCCCCCCACCCCACGACGGGATCGGTGACCCCCCCAAAAATTTGGGGGGGGGGTTTAGGGACCAAAATGGGGGGGTCCGGCGGCGGCCGCGCGCCCCGCGAGGAAGACAGTAGACTGTATAGTTATCTCCGAGACGGGCGTGTGAGCCTCCAACTATACAATCTACTACCTCAACCCGCGGGGTGCCACGTCGGGGGGGTCGGGTTTCACGTGGCGGGGGGGGGGACACGTTTTTTTTTATTGGGGGGGGGGATTTGGGGACCTCCGGGGGGTGTTTACCTGCCGGGGGGGCGTCGCTGGAGCTGTTTGCGGCTTTGGGCGCTGCGCCCTGGGGGATAACGGAGGGTTAGTGCTGCAAGGAAGGGGGGGGGGGTGGTTTGTTTTTTTTGGGGGGGGGGGGGTTTAGGGGATTTTTATGCGCCCCCCCCCACGTGAAAACGGACCTGGGCGCCCGCCTCCGTGCCCTCCTTGTCCTCGGGGCCCCGCTCGGTCCCCTTGGCCTCGTCCTCGGCCGCCTGCCGCCGCCGCTTCTCCCGCCGCTCGTCCAGCTCCTCGTCCCGCAGCGCCTCCAGCCGGGCCAGGATGGGCACCTTCACCACTGGGGGGGGGAAACAGGGTTGGGGGGGGGGCTCAAAACGTGGGGGGGGGCTCGAAAGGTTGGGGGGGCTCAGAAGGTTGGGGGGGGAATCAAAAGTTGGGGGGGGAATCAAAAGTTGGGGGGGGAATCAAAAGGTTGGGGGGGGCTCAGAAGGTTGGGGGGGGCTCAGAAGTTGGGGGGGGCTCAGAAGTTGGGGGGGGGGGGCTCAAAAGGTTGGGGGGGGCTCAAAAGGTTGGGGGGGCTCAGAAGGTTGGGGGGGGCTCAGAAGGTTGGGGGGGGAATCAAAAGTTGGGGGGGGAATCAAAAGTTGGGGGGGGAATCAAAAGGTTGGGGGGGGCTCAAAAGTTGGGGGGGGAATCAAAAGGTTGGGGGGGGGAATCAAAAGGTTGGGGGGGGAGCTCAGAAGGTTGGGGGGGCTCAAAAGGTTGGGGGGGGGGGCTCGGGGACCTGCCACCGCCTGCTGTGTTAGGGGG
>NW_024429139.1:0-17375 GCF_009769625.2 Cygnus olor
TGGGGTAAAAAGGGCTTAATAGGGGACAACGGGGTCCTGATATGAGGTAACGGGGCCGTTTTGGGGTAAAAAGGGCCCAATATGGGACAATGGGGTCCTGATATGGGATAAGGGGGCCGGTGCGAGGTAACGGGGTCCGGACATGAGGTAAATATGGCCTGATCCAAGGTAATATGGCAAAAATGTCGCATTTTGGGGCCAGAACCCCCACTTTCGGTCATCCTCTTCGGTGTGGGGGGGTCCCAGCACCCACCTCAGGGTGCTGGGGGGGGGGGTCCCAGCACCCAAACCACCCCCCCCCGTTCCCCCCCGCCCCCCCAGGAGCGCCCCCCGCCGCGCCACCGACACCGTGGAAGTGGAGTGTGAGGAGGACGAGGAGGGCCCAGCGCACACAGGTGGGTGCTGAGCACCCCCGGGGGGGCACCCGTGGGTGGGGGGGCAGCCCCTAAAGGTGCCCCCCTCCCCCCCCCAATTCCAGGCGGCTCGGCGGAGCGCAGGCTGGGCCGCCAGGGCGCCCAGGAGCTGGACGGCTCCTCCCGGCGGCCGCCGGAGCAGGATGAGGCCCCTTCCTCCCAGCAGCCCCTGGGGCCGGCGGGCCCCCCCGGGGCCCCCCCCCAGCACCCGCCGCTGCGCCCCGAGGTGAGTGAAAGCCCCCCAGCCCCCGGGGGGGGGCTCCAGCGGGGCGGGACCCCCCCTAAATTTGGTTTGGCCCCCCCCCCCCCCCAGTTGGCTGTGGGGTCCGGGAGTGACCCCAAATCGCACCCGCGGCCCCCCCGTAGGGCCGCCCCCCAATTGATTTGGGACTCCCAGACCTCACCCACACCCCACAAAGCCCCCCCAGATCTCACCCACGCCCCACAAAGCCCCCCCCAGACCTCACCCACACCCCACAAAGCCCCCCCCCAAATCCCACCCACACCCCGCAAAGCCCCCCCCCAAATCCCACCCACACCCCACAAAGCCCCCCCAGACCTCACCCACACCCCACAAAGCCTCCCCAGACCTCACCCACACCCCGCAAAGCCCCCCCAGATCTTACCCAAACCCCTTGTAGCCCCCCCAAACCCCACAAAGCCCCCCCAGATCTCACCCACCCCCCTCGTAGCCCCCCCCCCAAACCCCATAGATCCCCCTCGACTTGTCTGTGACCCCCCCAAATTCGACTCCGTACCCTACAGATCTCCAAATACACCGTTAAGCCCCCCCCCCCCAAATCTCATCTCCAGCCCCCAAAGCCCCCCCAAACCCAACTCAGACCCCCCAAAGCCCCCCCCCCCCCCCCCCGATCTTCTCTACATACCCTGCAGATCCCTTAAGGCTCATAAAGGCCCCCCAAAACCTCACCCAGAACCCCCAAAGCCCCCCCAAACCTCATCTGCACCCCCCATAAACCCCCCACGAGTCATCTGGGCCCCCCAAACCTCACTCAGAACCCCCAGAGCCCCCCCCAAACCTCGTCTGACCCCCCCAATACCCCCCAAATCCCCCCTTAAGTCTCACCTAAACCCCCTGTAACCCCGCCAAATCTCACCAGAATCCCCATAGCCCCCCCCAAATCCCACCCAGTCACCCCAAATCTCACCCATAGCCCCCCTGAATCTCCCCAACCCCCCCATAGCCCCTCCAAATCCCACTTAATCCCCCAAAATCTCACCCATTCCCCCCACAGCCCCCCCAAATCTCAATTAATCCCCCTAAATCTTCCCATAACCCCCCATAGCGCCCCCCAATTCCCATCTGATCCCCCCAAACCTCCCATAGCCCCCCCAAATCCCACCTAATCCCCCATAGCCCCCCCAGTTTCCACCTAATCCCCCTAAATCTCCCCCAAACCCCCCATAGCTCCTCCAAATCCTACCTAATCCCCCCCCAGATCTCCCTCAAACCCCCCGTAGTCCCCCAAAATCTCCCTCAAAGCCCCCATAGCCCCCCCAAATTCCACCTAACCCCCCCAAATCATCCCCATAGCCCCCCTAAATCCCACCTAATCCCCCCCATAGCCCCCCAAATCTCCCCCGAACCCCCATAGCCCCTCCAAATCCCACCTAATCCCCCCCCAGATCTCCCCCAAACCCCCATAGCCCCCCTAAATCCCACCTAATCCCCCTCAAAGCCCCCGTAGTCCCACCTAATCCCCCCCAGATCCCCCTCAAACCCCCCATAGCCCCCCCAAATCCCACCTAATCCACCTCAAAGCCCCCATAGCTCCCCTAAATCTCCCCCACAGCCCCCCCAAATCCCACCTAGTCCCCCCGTAGCCCCCCCAAATCTCCACCAAACCCCCCGTAGTCCCTCCAAATCCCACCTGAAGCCCCCACAGCCCCCCCAAATCATCCCCGAACCCCCCATAGCTCTGCCAAATCCCGCCTAATCCTCCCCAAATCCCACCTTATCCCCCCCATAGCCCCCCCAAATCCCACCTTATCCCCCCCATAGCCCCCCAAAATCCCACCTTATCCCCCCATAGCCCCCCCAAATCCCACCTTATCCCCCCATAGCACTGCCAAAGCCCCCAATACCCCCCCAAATCTCCCCCAAACCCCCCCATAGCGCCCCCAAATCCTACCTAATCCCCCCAGATCTCACCCAGCTTCCCTATAGCCCCCCCAAATCTCCCCCAATCCCCCCCCCCAGACCCTATAACCCCCCCAAGAGCCCCCCCTGACCCCCCCATGTCCGGCAGCTCCCTGCAGGCAGAATGACGGGCAGCAACCCGGTGTCCCCCGCCTCCTCGGGCTCCCCCGGCAGCGTCTCGCCCCCCGCCTCCTCCCCCGCCGCCCCCTCCCGGCCCGATGGCCCCCCCGGCCCCCCGGAGCCCCCCAGCCTCTGGGACAAGACCCACGCCGAGATCGCCGAGCAGGCCAAGCATGTGAGTGATGCCCTTTTGGGGTCGATTCTGGGGGTTTTGGGGTCGATTCCGGGGGTTTGGGGATGGGCTCAACCTTATAATAGACATCAGAGAATCTCTGCTCTAATGGGGGGGGGGGCTGGGGGGAGTTTAGGGGGGTCAAGGTGACAATTGGGGGCTTTTGGGGGGATTTTAGGGGGGTTTTGAGCAATAAATGGGGCTGGCGTGATCCTATAGAAAGCCCTAAAGAATTTCTGTGGGGGTTTTGGGGGGGATTTAGGGCGTTTTGGGGGGTTTTGGGGTTGGCTCAAGCTCATAGCAGGCAGCTGAGAATCTCTGCTCTAACCTGGGTCTGGTTTTGGGGGAAAAGTGGGGGATTTGGGGTAAGCTTAGGGGATTTGGGATGATAGATGGGGTTGCTCAGTCCTGTAGCAGTGCTCAGAGAAGGCTTGGCCCTGCGTGGGCCCGTTTTGGGGGATTTTAGGGGAGAATTGGGAGCAGAACAAAGCTGGCGGAGCATGGTGGGGGCTTTGGGGGCACTTGAGGGGGGGGTCTGTCAGGATTTGGGGTGGCTTTGGGGGCACTTCAGAGGGTTTGGAGGGATTTAGGGTGGTTTTAGGGGAGGTTGGGGGGATTTAGGGGGGTTTTAGGGGGCGTTTGGGGGGATTTAGGGGAGGTTTGGGGCGATTTAGGGTGGTTTTGAGGGCATTTAGTGTGGCTTTGGGGTTCCAGTGTGGTTTTGGGAGGATTTAGGGTGGCTTTGGGGGCACTTTGGGGGCCCTTGGGGGGATTTAGGGTGGTTTTGGGGGCAGTTGGGGAGTACTTGGGGGGCGTTGGGGAGGATTTGGGCGGGTTGGGGGGGATTTGGGGGAGACTTTGGGGGGGTGGAGGGATTTAGGGGGATTTTTGAGGGATTTAGGGGGGTTTTATGGGGGGCTGGGGGGATTAGAGTGCTTTAGGGTGGTTTTGGGGGCATTTAGAGTTTTTTGGGAAGTTTTAGGGTGGTTTGGGGTGGCTTGGGACAGATTTGGGGTGCTTTGGGGGCATTTAAGGAGGCTTGGGGAGATTTAGGGGAATTTTTGAGGGGTTTTTGGGGGGGGGTGGGGTGCTTTAGGGTGGTTCCGGGTGCATTTAGAGTGGTTTTTTTCGAGGTTTGAAGGTGGCTTTGGAGCACTTAGAGCGGTTTTGGGAGGATTTGGGCTGCTTTGGGGTGGTTTCGGGGTCCGGCTGACTGTAGGGCCGCGCAGGAGGCGGAGGTGGAGCACCGCGTGGCCGAGATGAAGCGCGAGGGCTTCTGGTCGCTGCGGCGCCTGCCCAAGGTGCCGGAGCCGGCGCGCCCCAAGGTGCACTGGGACTACCTCTGCGAGGAGATGCAGTGGCTGGCCGCAGACTTCGCCCAGGAGCGCCGCTGGAAGCGCGGCGTCGCCCGCAAGGTGCGCCCCGACCCCGTAACGGCCGCCGGGGGACGGGGCGGGGTTGGGTCGGCCCTGTAACGGTCGGTGGGGAAGCTGGGAGGGCTTTGGGGGTTGGGTCAGCCCTATAAAGGCCGCTGGAGAAGCTCTGGGGGCATCTGGGATGGGTTTTGGGGTCATTTGGGGTTGGGTCGGCCCTATAAGGGTTGGTGGGGAAGCTCTGGTGGTATCTAGGAGGGGTTTGGGGGTCATTTGGGGTAGCTTTAACCCTATAATGGCTGGTGGAGAGCTCTGGAGGTATCTAGAAGGGGTTTTGGGGTCGGTTCAACCCTATAATGGCCGCTGGAGAAGCTCTGGGGGCCTCTGAGAGGGGTTTTGGGGTCATTTGGGGTTGGGTCGGCCCTATAAGGGTTGGTGGGGAAGCTGAGAGGGGTTTGGGGGTTGGTTATTCCCTATAATGGCCACGGGAGAACCTCTGGTGGCATCTAGGAGGGGTTTGGGGGGACATTTGGGGTTGGTTTGGCCCTATAATGGTTGGCGGGGAAGTTCTGGTGGCATCTAGGAGGCGTTTTGGGGTTGGGTCGGCCCTCTAACGGCCGCTGGAGAACCTCTGGTGGCATCTGAGAGGGGTTTTGGGGTCATTTGGGGTAGGCTCAACCCTATAATGGCCGCTGGAGAAGCTCTGGGGGCATCCGAGAGGGGTTTTGGGGTCATTTGGGGTGGGGTCGGCCCTATAAGGGTTGGTGGGGAAGCGTTGGGGGCGTCTGGGAGGGCTTTTGGGGCCGTGGCGCTGGGCACCACGAGGAGCCAGGAGGTTGTAGGGTTCTTGGGGTGGCTTTGGGTGCTCCGCGGCGGTCCGGGCGTGCCCCCCATGGGTGCCCACCCCCACCCATGGGTGCCCCCCCACCCCCGGGTGCCCCGCAGGTGGTGCGGATGGTGATGCGGCACCACGAGGAGCAGCGGCAGAAGGAGGAGCGGGCCAAGCGGGAGGAGCAGGCCAAGCTGCGCCGCGTGGCCGCCGCCATCGCCAAGGAGGTCAAGCAGTTCTGGAGCAACGTGGAGAAGGTGGGTGGCTACCGGGCGGCGCCGGGTGGCTACCGGGCGGCCGCCGGGTCTCGGTGGAGCTCCTCCGTGTTCTTCTCTCGGTGGTGGGCTCAGCGGCAGCCAGGGCGCCCACGGGGGCTCAGCGGCACCTCCCCAACCACCCTTGGGCTACCAACGTCCTCGAGGTGGCCACCACGCTCTGGGAACCCGTGGGTGCTCGGCACCGTGTCCCCAACCCCATTTTGGGCCAGCAAGGCTTTTGAGCGACCAGTAACTCCTCCGGGTGGCCACCACCCCTTGGAGCACCCTAGCGGGCTAGCAGTGGGCTACCAAATCATCTCGGTGGCCACCACATGCTTCGGGCACCCTCAGGTTCACCCCGTACCCGACCGTCCTGGACCACCAAGTTTTCCCAGGTGGCCACCACCCAGAAGCGCTCGCTGCCCCCTCTCCTAGCACGCTTGGGCTACCAAACTCCCTGAGGCGGCCACCATTGCCTTCACCGCTTGCCCGGCAGCCATTTTGTGCTGACGCGTCGCTGCCCTCGCGCTGGGTGGCCGGTGGTTGCCCACAGTGGCCCTTGGGTGGCCGTGGTGGTTTTTGGGTCGATGTTGGTGGCCCACAGTGGTCATTGGTTGGCCGTTGGTTGCCCACGGTGGCCGTTGGGTGGCTCTGGTGGTTCTTGGGTGGCCGTTGGTTGCCCGTGGTGGCCATTGGGTGGCTCTTAGGTGGCCACTGGTTGCTCGTGGTGGCCACAGCCTTGTCACTGGTGGTCCATGGTGGCCAATTGTCACTTGTGGTGGCCGTTGGGTGCCCGTGGTGGCCATTGGGTTGACATTGGTTGCCCATAATGGCTACCAGTTGCCCATGCTTGATGTCGGCTTCACGTAGGTTGCCCACGGTGGCCGTTGGGTGCCCCTGGTGGCCATTGGGTGCTCATTGGTTGGCCACGGTGGCCGTTAGGTGCTTGTTGGTTGCCCGTGGTGGCCGTTGGGTGCCCCCAGTGGCCACCGGGTGCGCGTTGGGTTGACATCGGGTGCCCTTGGTGGCCGTTGGGTGCCCCGGTGGCCATGGGATTGATGTTGGTTGCCCATGGTGCCCCCAGTGGCCATTGGGTGCTCGCTGGTTGCCCATGGTGGCCATTGGGTGCCCCTTGGGTGCCCACAGTGGCCGTTGGGTTGACGTTGGGTGCCCCTGGTGGCCATTGGGTGCCCACTGGTTGGCCATGGTGCCCGTTGGGTGCCCCCAGTGGCCCTTGGGTGCCCGTTGGGTGCTCCTTGTGGCCCTTGGGTGCCCATTGGCTTGCCGTTGGGTGCCCACAGTGGCCATTGGGTTGATGTTGGGTGCCCCTGGTGGCCCTTGGGTTGCCGTTGGGTGCTCCTGGTGGCCGTTGGGTGCTCGTTGGTTGGCCACAGTGGCCCTTGGGTGCCTGCGGTGGGCGTTGGGTGCCCACTGGTTGGCCACGGTGGCCATTGGGTGCCCTTTGGGTCGACGTTGGGTGCCCATGGTGGCCCTTGGGTTGCCGTCGGGTGCTCCTGGTGGCCGTCGGGTGCCCCCGGTGCCCGCTGGGTGCCTGTGGTGGCCGTTGGGTGCCCGCGATGGCCATTGGGTGCCCTTGGTTTGCCTTTGGGTGCTCCTGGTGGCCGTTGGGTGCCCGTTTGGTTGCCGTTGGGTGCCCTTGGGTTGATGTTGGGTGCCCGTGGTGCCTGTTGGGTGCCTGTGGTGGCCGTTGGGTGCCCTTTGGTTGCCCATGGTGGCCATTGGGTGCTCGTTGGGTTGCCATTGGGTGCTCGTTGGGTTGCCGTCGGGTGCCTTTGGGTTGCCGTTGGGTGCTCCTGGTGGCCATTGGGTGCCTGTTGGGTGCCCGTGGTGGCCCTTGGGTTGCCATCGGGTGCTCCTGGTGGCTGTTGGGTGCCTGTGGTGGCCGTTGGGTGCCCTTTGGTTGCCCATGGTGGCCATTGGGTGCTCGTTGGGTTGCCGTCGGGTGCCCTTGGGTTGCCGTTGGGTGCTCCTGGTGGCCATTGGGTGCCTGTTGGGTGCCTGTAGTGGCCCTTGGGTTGCCATCGGGTGCTCCTGGTGGCCGTTGGGTGCCCTTTGGTTGCCCATGGTGGCCATTGGGTGCTCGTTGGGTTGCCGTCGGGCGCCCTTGGGTCGATGTTGGGTGCCCGTGGTGGCCCTTGGGTTGCCATCGGGTGCTCCTGGTGGCCATTGGGTACCCGTTGGGTTGCCGCTGGGTGCCCCTGGTGGCCATTGGGTGCCCGTTGGGTTGATATTGGGTGCCCTTGGGTTGCCGTTGGGTGCCCGTGGTGGCCGTTGGGTGCCCGTTGGGTCGATATTGGGTGCTCTTGGGTTGCCGTCGGGTGCTCCTGGTGGCCGTCGGGTGCCCTTGGGTTGATATTGGGTGCCCCTGGGTTGCCGTTGGGTGCCCCTGGTGGCCGTTGGGTGCCCGTTGGGTCGATATTGGGTGCCCTTGGGTTGCCGTTGGGTGCTCCTGGTGGCCGTTGGGTGCCCTTGGGTTGCCATCGGGTGCCCCTGGTGGCCGTCGGGTGCCCTTTGGTTGCCCATGGTGGCCATTGGGTGCTCGTTGGGTTGCCGTCGGGCGCCCTTGGGTCGATGTTGGGTGCCCGTGGTGGCCCTTGGGTTGCCATCGGGTGCTCCTGGTGGCCATTGGGTACCCGTTGGGTTGCCGCTGGGTGCCCCTGGTGGCCATTGGGTGCCCGTTGGGTTGATATTGGGTGCCCTTGGGTTGCCGTTGGGTGCCCGTGGTGGCCGTTGGGTGCCCGTTGGGTCGATATTGGGTGCTCTTGGGTTGCCGTCGGGTGCTCCTGGTGGCCGTCGGGTGCCCTTGGGTTGATATTGGGTGCCCCTGGGTTGCCGTTGGGTGCCCCTGGTGGCCGTTGGGTGCCCGTTGGGTCGATATTGGGTGCCCTTGGGTTGCCGTTGGGTGCTCCTGGTGGCCGTTGGGTGCCCTTGGGTTGCCATCGGGTGCCCCTGGTGGCCGTCGGGTGCCCGTTGGGTTGATATTGGGTGCCCCTGGGTTGCCGTTGGGTGCCCCTGGTGGCCGTTGGGTGCCCGTTGGGTCGATATTGGGTGCCCTTGGGTTGCCGTCGGGTGCCCCTGGTGGCCGTCGGGCGCCCGTGGGTCGACGTTGGGCGCCCTTGGGCGGCCCTCGGCTCGCCTTGGGGCGCTCGCGGTGGGCCGGGCGCTGAGGGCACCCGTGGGTGCCGCCGCAGGTGGTGCAGTTCAAGCAGCAGTCGCGGCTGGAGGAGAAGCGCAAGAAGGCGCTGGACCTGCAGCTCGACTTCATCGTGGGGCAGACGGAGAAGTACTCCGACCTGCTCAGCCGCAGCCTCAACGCCCCCCGGCACCGCCCCGCCCCCGCCGCCCGCGGGGAGGACGAGGGTGGGTGCCGGGGGGGGGAGGGGGGGCGCCCCGGGGTGCCGGGGGGGGGGGGGGGGGCGCCCCGGGGGTGCCGGGAGGGGGAGGGGGGGCGCCCTGGGGTGCCGGGGGGGGGAGGGATGGGGACGAGGGGCGCCCGGGGGTGCTGGGGATGGGGGATATGGGGGGAAAAAAGGGGGTAAGGGGCACCCTGGGGTGCTGGGATGGGGGATATGGGGGAAAAAAGGGGGTAAGGGGCACCCTGGGGTGCTGGGATGGGGGATATGGGGGAAAAAAAGGGGGTAAGGGGCACCCGGGGGTGCTGGGATGGGGGATATGGGGGAGAAACGGGGGTAAGGGGCACCCAAGGGTGCTGGGATGGGGGATATGGGGGGAAACAAGGGGGTAAGGGGCACCCTGGGGTGCTGGGATGGGGGATATGGGGGAGAAACGGGGGTAAGGGGCACCCTGGGGTGCTGGGGTGGGGAGAAATAGGGGCGAGGGGCACCCAGGGGTGCTGCGATGGGGCCAAACTGGGAGCGGGGGCGCCGGCACCGCCGCCCCAGGAGGCATCCGTGTGCCCGGGGGTGGGCGCCGGGCGCCACCCAAGGGTGCCGACCCCCCCCCCCTCCCCCCCCCCCCCCCAGACGGGGACTTCGAGCCGCAGGAGCAGTCGGACGACGAGGCCACGCTGGAGCGGGAGGAGCGGCGGGCGGGCGCCGACCCCGCAGCGCGGCGCCGCGAGCTCGAGCTGCTCAAGCGCGAGGGGGAGCTGCCCCTCGAGGAGCTGCTGCGCTCCCTGCCCCCCCAGGTACCCCCCCCGTGTCCCCAACCCCCCCCCCGGTGTCCCCAACCCCGTTGTCACCCCCCTCGTGTCCTTCTCCCCCCCCCCCCCAGGCGCTGCTGCGCAGGGACAAGCGGCCCTGGGAGCCCCGCGAGGAGGACGAGGAGTTCGCGGCCGAGGATGAGGAGGGTGAGGGGGGATTTGGGGGGCTGGGGCCTCTCTTTGGGGGGCTGGGGCCTCTCTTTTGGGGTCTGACATCTGTTTTGGGGTGGTGGGGGCCGGGTTTGTGGGGCTGGGGGCTGGGTTTTTGGGGTCTGGGGCTTCTCTTTTGGGGTCTGGGGCCTCTTTTTTGGGGTCTGACATCTATTTTAGGGGGCCCAGGGGCGGGTTTTGGGGGCCCAGGGGCAGGTTTTTGGGGTCTGGGGCCTCTCTTTTGGGGTCTGACATCTATTATGAGGGGTCTGGGGGATGGGTTTGGGGTCTGGGAGGGGAGTTTCGGGGCTCAGGGGCAGGTTTTTGGGGTCTGGGGCCTCTTTTTTGGGGTCTGACATCTATTTTAGGGGGCTTGGTGGCTGGGTTTGGGGGTCTGGGGCCTCTCTTTGGGGGTCTGGGGCCTCCTTTTTGGGGTCTGGGGACAGGTTTTGGGGGCCCAGGGGCAGGTTTTTGGGGTCTGGGGCCTCTCTTTTGGGGTCTGGGGCCTCTCTTTTGGGGTCTGGGGCCTCTTTTTTGGGGTCTGACATCTATTTTAGGGGGCCCAGGGGCGGGTTTTGGGGGCCCAGGGGCAGGTTTTTGGGGTCTGGGGCCTCTTTTTTGGGGTCTGACATCTGTTTTGGGGGTCTGGGGGCTGGGTTTGGGGGTCTGGGGCCTCTCTTTTGGGGTCTGGGGCCTCTCTTTTGGGGTCTGGGGCCTCTTTTTTGGGGTCTGACATCTGTTTTGGGGTGGTGGGGGCCGGGTTTGTGGGGCTGGGGGCTGGGTTTTTGGGGTCTGGGGCTTCTCTTTTGGGGTCTGGGGCCTCTTTTTTGGGGTCTGACATCTATTTTAGGGGGCCCAGGGGCGGGTTTTGGGGGCCCAGGGGCAGGTTTTTGGGGTCTGGGGCCTCTCTTTTGGGGTCTGACATCTATTATGAGGGGTCTGGGGGATGGGTTTGGGGTCTGGGAGGGGAGTTTCGGGGCTCAGGGGCAGGTTTTTGGGGTCTGGGGCCTCTTTTTTTGGGGTCTGACATCTATTTTAGTGGGCTTGGTGGCTGGGTTTGGGGGTCTGGGGCCTCTCTTTGGGGGTCTGGGGCCTCCTTTTTGGGGTCTGGGGACAGGTTTTGGGGGCCCAGGGGCAGGTTTTTGGGGTCTGGGGCCTCTCTTTTGGGGGTCTGGGGCCTCTCTTTTGGGGGTCTGGGGCCTCTCTTTTGGGGTCTGGGGCCTCTTTTTTGGGGTCTGACATCTATTTTAGGGGGCCCAGGGGCGGGTTTTGGGGGCCCAGGGGCAGGTTTTTGGGGTCTGGGGCCTCTCTTTTGGGGTCTGACATCTATTTTAGGGGGCTTGGTGGCTGGGTTTTGGGGTCTGGGGCCTCTCTTTTGGGGTCTGGGGCCTCTCTTTTGGGGTCTGGGGCCTCTCTTTTGGGGTCTGACATCTGTTTTGGGGTGGTGGGGGCTGGGTTTGTGGGGCTGGGGGCTGGGTTTTTGGGGTCTGGGGCTTCTCTTTTGGGGTCTGGGGCCTGTTTTTTGGGGTCTGGGGGCAGGTTTTGGGGGCCCAGGGGCAGGTTTTTGGGGTCTGGGGCCTCTCTTTTTGGGGTCTGGGGCCTCTCTTTTGGGGGTCTGGGGCCTCTCTTTTGGGGTCTGGGGCCTCTTTTTTGGGGTCTGACATCTGTTTTGGGGTGGTGGGGGCTGGGTTTTTGGGGTCTGGGGCTTCTCTTTTGGGGTCTGGGGCCTCTTTTTTGGGGTCTGGGGGCAGGTTTTGGGGGCCCAGGGGCAGGTTTTTGGGGTCTGGGGCCTCTTTTTTGGGGTCTGACATCTGTTTTGGGGGTCTGGGGCCTCTCTTTTGGGGTCTGCCATCTATTTTAGGGGGTCTGGGGGCTGGGTTTGGAGTCTGGGGGATGGGTTTTGGGGTCTGGGGCCTGGTTTCGGGGGGCTAGGGGATGGGCTTGGGGTGTGGGACCTCTTTTTTGGGGTCTGACGTCTGTTTTAGGAGGTCTGACCTCTGGTTTTGGGGTCCGGGGGCAGGTTTTTGGGGTCTGGCACCCACCGGAGAGGTCTTGGCACCCATCCTGGGGCTCTTGGACCCGTTTTTTGGGGTGGGGGACCTGGTTTGGGGGGTTTTGTGAGTTGTTTTTTTGGGGTCTTTTCTCACCCATCCTTCGGGGTCGGGGTCCTGCTTTTTGGGGTCAAGGTCCCGTTTTTAAGGTCAGGGTCCCGCTTTTTGGGGTCGGGGTCCCACTTTTTTGGGGTCAGGGTCCCGTTTTTTGGGGTCAGGGTCCCGTTTTTTGGGGTCAGGTCCCGTTTTTGGGGTCAGGGTCCCGCTTTTTGGGGTCAAGGTCCCATTTTTGGGGGCCGGGGTCCCGCTTTTTGGAGTCAAGGTCCTGCTTTTAAGGTCGGGGTCCCACTTTTTGGGGTCAGGGTCCCGTTTTTTGGGGTCAAGGTCCCATTTTTAAGGTCAGGGTCCTGTTTTTTGGGGTCAATGTCCTGTTTTTTGGGGTCAAGGTCCCGTTTTGAAGGTCGGGGTCAAGGTCCCGTTTTTGGGGTCGGGGTCCCGCTTTTTGGGGTCGGGGTCCCGCTTTTTGGGGTCAAGGTCTCATTTTTAAGGTCAGGGTCCTGCTTTTTTGGGGTCAGGGTCCCGTTTTTTGGGGTCAAGGTCCCATTTTTAAGGTCGGGGTCAAGGTCCCGCTTTTTGGGGGTCGGGGTCCCGCTTTTTGGGGGTCGGGGTCCTGCTTTTTGGGGGTCGGGGTCCTGCTTTTTGGGGGTCGGGGTCCCATTTTTGGGGGTCGGGGTCCCATTTTTGGGGGTCGGGGTCCCGCTTTTTGGGGTCGGGGTCCCGTTTTTAAGGTCAGGGTCCCGCTTTTTGGGGTCAGGGACCCGCTTTTTGGGTTTTTTTCACCCCCCCGAGCCTTTCCCCCCCCTCCCCGGCAGGCGAGGACGAGGAGGAGACGATCGCGGCGCAGGAGCGCCTGGAGGGCGACGTGGACCACCAGCAGGAGCTGGACGACCTGGCCCGCGAGGGTAGGACCAGCACCCCTGGGCCCCCCCCAGCACCCTCGGGGGGCCCCCCCCAGCACCCTCGGGTGCCCCCCCGCACCTACACAGGCCCCCGCCCGCCCCCCATCCCCACCGGGCCCGGGTTTGGTAGCCGGTGCGCACAGCGAGCGCCCGCGGCCCCGCGTCACGGCCGCGTGCCCCGTGGCAGTGGGACCGGCCGGCGGGGCGCGGGGACACGGGGGGGGGACGGGAGGGACGTGGGGACACGGGGGGAACACGGGGGGGGCGCGGGGACACGGGGGGGGTGTGGGGACACGGGGGGGGACGGGAGGGACGTGGGGACACGGGGGGGGACGGGAGGGACGTGGGGACACGGGGGGGGATGGGGGGGGGACGGGAGGGACGTGGGGACACGGGGGGACACGGGGGGGCGTGGGGGCACGGGGGGGGACGGGAGGGACGTGGGGGCACGGGGGGGGGACGGGAGGGACGTGGGGACACGGGGGGGGACGGGAGGGACGTGGGGACACGGGGGGACACGGGGGGGGGGACAGGAGGGACGTGGGGGCACGGGGGGGGAACAAAAGGGACGTTGGGATGCGCGGGGACGTGAGAAGAGACGTGGGGGCAGGTTGGGGGGGGACAGAAGGGGTGTGGGGACATGGGGACACGTGTGGGGGTGTGACAAGGGACGGGGGACACACGGGACATGAGAAGGGACGTGGGGACACGTGGGGACGTGAGAAGGGACGTGGGGGGACAGAAAAGGACATGGGGACACGTGGGGGGGACATGTGGGGACAGGAGGACATGTGGGGGAACATGGGGACACGGGGACACAGGTGGGGACACGAGCAGGGGACGTGAGGGGATGTGGGGACGCGGGAAGGGACACGGGGACGTGTGACGGTGCGTGGGGACATGAGAAGGGACACGAGGACGTGGGGACACGGGGGGGACGTGAGAAGGGACACGGGGACACGCGTGAGGACGTCTGGGGAGCGGTGCGGGGACGTGAGATGGGGCACAGGGACATAGGGACGCGTGGGGACACGAGAAGGGACACACGGGGACGTGGGGACGTGGCAACGTGGGGCCATGTGAGGGCACGGGTAGGGACGTGGGGACACGTGGAGAGGGACACGGGTGGGGGACGTGGAAGGGACACGTGGGGACGTGGGAAGGACACGTGTGGGACACGGAAGGGACACACGGGGACACGGAAGGGACGTGGGGAGAGAAGGGAAGGGACAGGTGGGACGTGAAAAGGACACGTGAGGACGTGGGAAGGGGGACACGGAAGGGACACGTGGGGACACGGAAGGGACACGTGGGGACACGGAAGGGACATGGGAAGGGCACGCGGGGGGCCGTGGAACGTGGGAAGGAGGCGGGGGGACATGGGAAGGCCGTGGGGACACGGAAGGGACCCGGGAAGGACCCGGGGGGACACGGAGGGGACCGGTGGGGACCGGTGTGCCGCGCGTGTTCCCGCAGGCGCGCTGCCGATGGAGGAGCTGCTGCAGCAGTACGCCGGCGCCTTCGCCGACTCCGACTGCGACTCCCCGCGGGGCGCCAGCAGCACCCGCTCGGGTAGGGGCACCCCTGGGTGCTGGGGGGGCGCCTTGGGTGCCGTAGGGGCACCCTTGGGTGCCGTAGGGCCGCCCGCAGGGGCCGTAGGGCCGTCCTTGGGTGCCATAGGGCCACCCTTGGGTGCTATAGGGCCACCCTTGGGTGCTATAGGGCCACCCTTGGGTGCCATAGGGTCTTCTCTGGTACCGTATAGACACCACAAAGCCACCCTTGGGTGCTATAGGGTCTTCTCTGGCGGTACACGGACATCATGGGGTCACCCCCAGGTGCCATAGGGTCTTCTTTGGTGCTATAGGGACGTCATGGGGCCACCCGTGGGTGCTGTAGGGTCTTATCTCGTACTATATGGGTACCGTAGGGTCACTCTTAGGTAATATAGGGTCTTCCGTGGTCCTATATCGGCATAATAGGGCCAGCCTTAGGTGCTATAGGGTCTTCCCTCGTACTATATGGGCACAATAGGGCCACCCTTGGGTGCCGTAGGGTCTCACCTCATGCTGTATGGACACCATAAGGCCATTTCTGGGTGCTATAGGGTCTTCTCTGGTCCTATACGGACATCGTGGGGTCACCCTTAGGTGCCATAGGGTCTTTTCTGGTCCTGTACAGGCGCCATAGGGTCACCCTTAGGTGTTGTAGGGTCTTTGCAGGTCTTATATGGGCACCATAAGGCCACCTTTAGGTGCTGTAGGGTCTTCCTCAGTGCTATATGGGCACCATAGGGCCACCTCTGGGTGCTCTAGGGTCTGCTCTGGTCCTATATGGACACCACGGGGCCACCTTAGATGCTATAGGCTCTTCTCTAGTCCTATATGGACACCATAGGGCCACCCTTAGGTGCTATAGGGCCCACCCTGGGTGTCATAGGGTCTGCTCTTAACACCGTATGGGCACCATAAGGCCACCCTTGGGTGCCGTAGGGTCTGCTCTGGTCCCATATGGACACCACAGGGCCACCTTACATGCTATAGGGTCTTCTCTGGTCCTATACGGGCACCATAGGGTCGCCCCTGGGTGCCATAGGGTCTGCTCTGGTCCTGTATGGACGCCATAGGGCCACCCTTAGGTGCTATAGGGCCAACGCTGGGCGCCATAGGGTCTGCTCTGGTCCCCTATGGACACCATAGGGTCACCCCTGGGTGCCATAGGGTCTGCTCTGGTCCTATATGGACGCCATAGGGCCACCTTAAATGCTATAGGGTCCTATATAGGCACCATAGGGGCACCCTTAGGTGCTATAGCGCCACCCCTGGGTGCCGTAGGGCGATCCTGGGGTCCCAGATCCCCCCTATAGGTGCCATAGGACCCGTCATAGGTGCCGTAGGGCCCCCTATGGGTGCCATAGGCACCCACGGGTGCCCCCCAGGGCCCAGCACCCACCCCCCACCACCCCGCGTAGATTCCCCGGCGGCCGACAGCGACGAGGAAGAGGAGGAGGAGGAAGACGAGGAGGAGGAGGACGAGGAGGACGAAGAGGACGAGGAGGAGGAGGAGGACGAGGAGGAGGAGGAAGAGGAGGAGGAGGAGGAGGACGACGACGACGAGGCCGAAGCCCCGCGGCCCCCCCCCGCCCCCGAAGCCGCCTCCCCCGCCGCCGGCGCCCAGGAGCACCCCGGGGGGCCCCCCCCACCGCCCCCCCGCCGCCCCCGGCCCCCAAAAAAGAGATCACCGACATCGCCGCCGCCGCCGAGAGCCTCCAGCCCAAGGGCTACACCTTGGCCACCACCCAGGTGCCCCCCGCCGCTCCCCTCCCCCCCACCCGCCCCCCGCCGCCACCCCCGGGGGGCAGTCGGAGCCCACTTTTGGGGTGTTCCCCCCCCCCCCCCCCCGCCTTGTTTTCGGGGCAGGTGAAGACGCCCATCCCCCACCTGCTGCGGGGGACGCTGCGGGAGTACCAGCACATCGGGCTGGACTGGCTGGTCACCATGTACGAGAAGAAGCTCAACGGCATCCTGGCCGACGAGATGGGGCTGGGCAAGACCATCCAGACCATCTCCCTGCTCGCCCACCTGGCCTGCGAGAAGGGTGAGGGGCACCCAAGGGTGCAGGGGGGGGCGCCTCCCCCCGGGGCGGGGCGTCCTGGGGCTCTCCCGGGGCGTCTGGGGGGGGTCGCGCGTGGTTGGGTTGAGGTAGGTCAAGGCTGGGTCGGGCTTCGTGAGGTTTTGGGGCCTGCCTAGGTAGGCTTTGGGCACCCTTGGGTGCTGTGGGGTCTTTGTAGGGTCTTTGTAGGGTCTTTGGGGTCCATGTAGGTAGGCTTCGGGCACCCTTGGGTGCTCTGGGGTCTTCGTAGGGTCTTTGGGGTCCATGTAGGTAGGCTTTGAGCACCCTTGGGTGCTGTGGGGTCTTCGTAGGGTCTTTGGGATCTATCTAGGTAGGCTTTGGGCACCCTTGGGTGCTTTTGGGTCTTCGTAGGGTCTTTGGGGTCCATCTAGGTAGGCTTCGGGCACCCTTGGGTGCTCTGGGGTCTTTATAGGGTCTTCGTAGGGTCTTTGGGATCTATCTAGGTAGGCTTTGGGCAACCTTGGGTGCTCTGGGGTCTTCGTAGGGTCTTTGGGGTCCATGTAGGTAGGCTTCGGGCACCCTTGGGTGCTGTGGGGTCTTTATAGGGTCTTCGTAGGGTCTTTGGGATCTATCTAGGTAGGCTTTGGGCACCCTTGGGTGCTCTGGGGTCTTCGTAGGGTCTTTGGGGTCCATGTAGGTAGGCTTCGGGCACCCTTGGGTGCTGTGGGGTCTTTATAGGGTCTTCGTAGGGTCTTTGGGATCTATCTAGGTAGGCTTTGGGCACCCTTGGGTGCTCTGGGGTCTTCGTAGGGTCTTTGGGGTCCATGTAGGTAGGCTTTGAGCACCCTTGGGTGCTGTGGGGTCTTTGTAGGGTCTTCGTAGGGTCTTTGGGGTCCATCTAGGTAGGCTTTGAGCACCCTTGGGTGCTGTGGGGTATTTGTAGGGTTTTTGTAGGGTCTTTGGGGTCCATCTAGGTAGGCTTTGGGCACCCTTGGGTGCTCTGGGGTCTTCGTAGGGTCTTTGGGGTCCATCTAGGTAGGCTTCAAGCACCCTTGGGTGCTGTGGGGTCTTCATAGGGTCTTTAGGATCTATCTAGGTAGGCTTTGAGCACCCTTGGGTGCTGTGGGGTCTTTA
>NW_024429140.1:0-17262 GCF_009769625.2 Cygnus olor
CTTCTCGGCCGGCGGCCGGCCGCGCTTCTTCTGCTTCTTGCTCTCCTCGTCCTTGTCCCGGCTGCGGGTGCTGGTGGTGGGGGTGGCGGAGCCCACGTCCGTGTCCCGCTTGCGCTTGCGGGAGGACTTCTTCTGGCGCACCTCCTCCTCGATCTCCTCCAGCGTGCCCTCCTCGATCGCCTGCCCGGGGAGCAACGCGGGAGCTGCTAGCACGGAGGCCCCCAGACCTCCCTGAGCTGCCCCTCCTGCCCAAACCCAAAACCCCCGCTCGGCCTCGGGGGGCTGTGCGCGGCTCCGGGTGCGTGACGGTCCCCTCGTTACGGTGGGGGGGGGGCGTCACCGAGTTCAGATACTTGTGGGGTATTTGGGGAGGAAACGAGGCTGGGGAGAGGCCGGCGTGGTTCTGGCACCACCTCCCCGCTGCGGACGGGGCTGCCCGAGGGCGTTTTAAACGCGGCGCCCGCCTCGGTAGCGCCCGCGAGCGCGTGCTGGGAACGCTGGCACCCCCAGACGGACAGACAGATGGACGGACGGACGCGAGCACGGGGCTGAGGAGGCCAACGGAGAAGGGTGCTGTACCATGTATACCTTGAGCCACTGCTTCTCCGTCAGCGAGTCGCTGTAGTCCACCTCCTTGCGGTGCCGGGAGCCTCGCCCGAACATTTTTTCCTCCTCCTCCTCGCACGTTAACCTCTCCACCTCGGCGTCGTCCTTGATGATCCACGAGGGCAGCTCGTCCTCCTCCATCAGCCGCGGCTTGCGCTTGGGGTTGCGCGCCTCCTCCCGCCGGCGGTCTAGGTCCATGCGCTGCAACGAGACGGGGGTGAGCTGGGGGGGCTGCCGCCGGGCTCCGGGGGGGGTGGGGGTGGGGCTGCTGCGGCCCTAAATCCTCCTGGGGGGCCGAGGCGCGGCCTCGGGGGAGCGCGGGGCCGGGGCCGGGTGGGGAGAGCCACCGGCAGGAGCGGAAAACATTTCGGTGGCCGCCGGCTTGCCGCAGCTCCGTAGAGACTGCTGGAATGAGGGCAGGAATATGGCCCGGTCCGGTGGGGGGGGGGGGGCAGTAATTAATTAGCAGCTGGAGCTCGTTAGCTGCGGGGCTCAGAAGCTCACCCCTCTCCACTGCCGAGTCCCTGAAGGACTCCAGGCCAGCATCGGGCACAGGCGTCAGCGCCAGGCATTAACGGGGCTGCGACTTCAGACACGGCACGGGCAGCAAATATCCGGCTCTAATTAACGCTCTGCCATTAATGACGCCGTTCTAATTAACGCTTTGCCATTCCCAGTGCCGCTCGGGAGAGCTGTAGTCCTCCCTCGTCCTCGCTTGCCGTGCCCTTCCCTCGCCCTCGAGGAACGAGGAGCCTCTCCTCTTTTACAGCGCTCCTCTTCCCCCCTCCTCCGGCGGGTGCCAGGGCTATTTTGGGGACGGAACCGGCTTTTTGCTCAGCGCCGGGGGTTCGTGCCCCGCGGGCGAGAGGGGGCAGCGCTGCTGGAACCTCCCGGCCCCACCGTCCCGGGGCGGGGGGGGGGCGCTGCGGCCCCGAGCCTGGTCCCTTACCGGAGCCGGGAGCGTCCTGCCCGTGAGCCCCTGCTCCACAGTTTTGTTTTACCTGATGAACTCGAACGAGTCACGGCTCCGTTAAGCACTCGCGGCTGATTTCTGTTAGAGAGACCGTTTTAGCTGCTACTCGGGAGAACAGCGGGCACCACTCCTCCTGCGCAGCCGGGGCCATGCTCACCATGAAAAGGTCAAACTCCTCCTCGTGCCGCGCGATCATCTGGTTGACCGTTTCGTCGTCGGGGACTTCGTCTTCCTCCTGCAAAGACGGCAAAAGAAAAAAAAAGCCCCGGCTCAGCGGCGAGAACGGCGCCGCGGCGGGGTCGTGCGCTCGGAGCACAGCGCCGAGCATCGTCACCATCCGACGCGTGTTGGGTTGCCCGTCAAGAGACGTGTTTTAATATTTTTTTTTTATTTTTATTTTTTTTATTTTTATTTATTTATTTATTTATTTTTTGGGCGGCCTCAGTCCGGTTTCTAGCGGGCGGGTAATTCCACGGTGCAAAGACCACCGTCGGAGCTGGCACGTGCGTTGGCAGTCTCAGCAGCAAGGCCGAGGATTGAATGGGCGTGGAGACTGAACAACCCCTCTCACCTTTAGAGGTGGTTCCTCCAACTCAGCGTTCAGGCACAGGGTTGAGGCAGTGTGGGGGAAGCTTGCACTGCCACTGCCGCTGCCCGCGCTGTATCTGTTCTGTGGATAAATAGAGGACTTCAGTCTCCAGGGCTGTCAATCCGGCACCTTTCACCGACGCTCAAAAAACTCCCTTCAACTAGCAACAAGTGTTCATGCGCCTTCCTTCTAGCCCCCACGCCCTTGGCCTCGAGGACGCGCAGAGCAGTGGAGCAAAGCCAGCCGCACGGTCGCTCAATCGCGCTCTGGAGTAGCAGGAAGCGGCCGCTGCTGCCCCTTACCTCGTCCTGCTCCTCGTGCTCCAGGATAGCCTGGAGGAAGGCTCTTCGCTCGTGGCTCGAGGACTTCTGGTCAAACATGCCGGCTTGGATAACCTTCTGGTCGACGTTCAGCTTGTACTTGGCGGCGGCGAGGATCTTCTCCTCCACGCTGTTGACGGTGCAGAGCCGGAGGACGCGCACCTCGTTCTGCTGCCCGATGCGGTGCGCTCGGTCCTGCGCCTGCAGGTCCTGCCGGGGACAGGGCGCATCGGTTGCTGAGCGATTCTAAGCCAGCGCCCGCCGGGACGCGACGGGTTTATCCTCGACAACGCGGCGTGGGCCAGGGGTGCGCGACGCCGCTCCCCGCGGGTCCTGAGGGCTGCGTTAGGCTCGCAGGGAATTTCGGTTACTCGCCGGGATGGGCGCGGAGGGACGAGAGCGCTCTCCTTAGGGGACCGAGCGCGCGCCGAGAACGGCGACCAGAATTTTTTTTTTTGGGGGGGGGGGGGGGGGGAAGGGGGGCTGCTCCCCGCCTTTCGGAGGCCGTCGGTCAGCAGGAGCTCGCCTGGGGGCTTCCACCAGCGCCAGGCATGGAGGACAGCGGGGGTTTTTGGTGCTTTAACGCACCGCGGGCCGGGAGGAGCTGGGGGGGGGGGGGGGGAGGTGTCTCCGACCTCCGCTGCTGGCGGAGCCTTTGGGCATCGCTGCCAGCGCCGGGCTCTCGGCTTCTCTCCGGCCTCCCCCGCCAGAAGCGAGCCCCGGGAGGGCGAAGGGCCGGGTTGTGGCAAAGCCCCCGCTGCTGCTGGCTCTCGTGCCGGGGGGCGGCGGGCGGACAGAAGGGCAGCGTTTTGGGCGCAGGAGGAGCAGAGGCAGGGGGGGTCTTCGTCCCGAGGCTGCCAGCGCGGCTGCGCTTCTCCAGGCTCAGCAGCGAGCGAGGAGCTCTTCGAGGCACGCACGGGAACGGTGCGGCCACAGCCGTCTTCTCCATCCGTTCCACCGGCTTTTTGTGCGCTTGCTTGGCTTTTTGGTTTGGTTTTGTGGTGGTTTTTTTGTTTGTTTGTTTTGTTTTGTTTTTTTGGTTTTTTTTTTGGTTGGGTTTTTACCTGGTGAGGGTTCCAGTCGCTGTCAAAGATAATCACAGTATCTGCAGACTGGAGGTTCAGGCCCAGCCCGCCAGCCCGGGTGCTGAGCAAAAAAATGAAGTACTCAGAGCCTGGCTCATTGAAAGTCTTTAACAACATGCCGCGGTCTTCGGCTTTAGTGGTTCCTAAAAACAGAGAGGAAGGGTTACTCCTGCCCGGGACACCACGGAGACAACCTCGAGGCGGTGGGGACGGGACGGGGGCTCTGCGTCGCCCGGGGGCTGCCTGTGAAAGGCTGCTGGGCGCGCTCGGCTCGAGGCTGCTTTCGGTAGAAAGGCTCCGAGGGCAGGGAGAAAGGGAGACGAGCGGCTGGAGCAGGAGCAGCGCGGTGTCCGGGGCGGCCCCAGGCGCATCGCATCTCCCAGAGCTCGGGGCGGCGGCTGCAAGGCCGCGCTCAGCGAGGGTCTCTGCCAGCCTGTGCCCACCCCCCCCCAAACACCCCCCTCGGAGGAATAAATCGCACCAGGCTCCATGTAGGAGCCCGGGGGCAGCTCGGGGCACGGCGGGGTGTGAGAGGAGCTCAAGCATCAGAGGGAGCCCGAAATAAACGCCGTGCTCGTGCCGGTTGGGGTTAACGGCTACAGAGACCTCGGCGACTTCCCCGCTCGGTGCCGGGGCGAGTTACGGCCCCGCTGGGGACAGAAAGGGCCGGGTGACACCAGCAGGACGCTGCCCTAACGCCCCCTCTGGGGCCGGGGGTCAGTAAACGGGGGGCTTAAAGGAGGAATTGGATCCAAGAGACTGAGGTCAGGGAAGAAAAAAAAACAAAAAACAAAAAACCTCTATTTAAGGAACCGCTTCAGGCTCGTTTTGGGCTTCGCTTGCCCCGTGGATGGTTTTCGGAAGGCCAACTTTTAAAAAGTCAGCGCCGCTCTTGGCTGGGAGAGGTTTTTTGGGTCCGCACGCGCCTCGGCAGTGCCACGTGCGGGCACCTTTACAGGAATTCCGTGCTCTGCTCCCGCGGTGACTTTATTTTACTTTTCTGCTGGGCCGTTTGTCCACAAACCGAGCTGTGCCCCTGCACAAAGCCTGGAGCTCCGCTCGTGTCCCATTACGGTGCTAACGAGGTTAAAAGCGGCCACCCAGCCTTACACCATTAACGAGGCTCCGGCCACCAGCCTTACCCCCTTTGGGGGGTCAGACCCGATGATCTTGCGAGGTCCCTTCCAACCCCTACAATTCTGTGATTCTTACACCACTAACGAGGCTCCGGCCGCCCATCACAGCAGCTCTCAGCCCGCCAGCATTAATTAAGAGCTGCGTGGAGCTGAGAAGTGGGAGCTGGAAGGTGCCAAGCCCAAGGCTGCGCTCCTCACCTGCCCTCCGACAGCCACTGCCTCGTCCCGTGCCCCTGCAGAAAGGTTTCTTCTGTATCCTGCGCCCCTTAAGGACGTTTATTATTTATTCTGTGCCCCTTAAGGAAGGGTTCTTCTCTATCCAACGCCCTTTAAGGACGTCTCTTCTTTATTCTGCATCCTTTAAGGACATCCTTAAAGGACATTTATTCCTTATTCCGCGCCCTTTAAGGACGTTTATTCCTTATTCTACGGCCTTTAAGGACATTTATTCTTTATTCTGTGCCTTTTAAGGACGTTTATGCCTTATTCTGCACCATTTAAGGACATTTATTCCTTATTCTATGTCCTTTAAGGACGTTTATTCCTTATTCTGTGTCCTTCAAGGATGTTTATTCCTTATTCTGTGTCCTTCAAGGACGTTTATTCCTTATTCTGTGTCCTTTAAGGACGTTTATTCCTTATTCTATGCCCTTTAAAGAAGGTTTCTTCTTTATTCTACGCCCTTGAAGGACATTTATTCTTTATTCTGCGCCCTTTAAAGAAGGTTTATTCTTTACTCTGCACCCTTTAAGGAAAGTTTATTCTTCATTTTATGCCCTTTAAGGACATTTATTCTTTTTCCTACAACCTTTAAGGAAGGTTTATTTATTCTACACCTTTTAAGGAAGGCTTATTCTTTATCCTACACCCCTCAAGGAAGGTATATTCCTTATCCCATGCCCCTTAAGCAAGGTTTATTCTTTATTTTACGCCCTTTAAGGAAGATTTATTTATTCTACGCTTTTTAAGGAAGGTTTCTTCTTTATTCTACACCATTTAAAGATGTTTATTCTTTATTCTACGCCCTTTAAGGACGTTTATTCCTTATTCTACAGCCTTTAAGGACATTTATGCCTTATTCTATGTCCTTTAAGGACGTTTATGCCTTATTCTACGTCCTTTAAAGAAGGTTTCTTCCTTATTCCACACCCTTGAAGGATATTTATCCTACACCTTTTAAAGAAGATTTCTTCTTTATTCTGCGCCCTTTAAAGAAGGGTTATTCTTTACTCTGCACCCTTTAAGGAAAGTTTATTCTTCATTTTATGCCCTTTAAGGACATTTATTCTTTTTCCTACAACCTTTAAGGATGGCTTATTTTTTGTCCTTCACCCCTTAAGGAAGGTATATTCCTTATCCCATGCCCCTTAAGCAAGGTTTATTCTTTATTTTACGCCCTTTAAGGAAGATTTATTTATTCTACGCTTTTTAAGGAAGGTTTCTTCTTTATTCTACACCATTTAAAGACGTTTATTCTTTATTCTACGCCCTTGAAGGACGTTTATGCCTTATTCTACAGCCTTGAAGGATGTTTATGCCTTATTCTATGTCCTTTAAGGATGTTCATGCCTTATTCTGCACCCTTTAAGGACGTTTATGCCTTATTCTACATCCTTTAAAGAAGGTTTCTTCTTTATTCTACGCCCTTGAAGGACATTTATTCTTTTTTTCTACACCCTTGAAGGATGTTTATCCTACACCTTTTAAAGAAGGTTTCTTCTTTCTTCTGCGCCCTTTAAAGAAGGTTTCTTCTTTCTTCTGCGCCCTTTAAAGAAGGTTTCTTCTTTCTTCTGCGCCCTTTAAAGAAGGGTTATTCTTTCTTCTGCGCCCTTTAAAGAAGGGTTATTCTTTACTCTCACACCCTTTAAGCAAGGCTTATTCTTTCTTCTGCGCCCCTTAAGGGCGTTTCTTCTGCGCCCCTTAAGGGCGTTTCTTCTGCGCCCCTTAAGGGCGGTTCTTCTGCATCCTGCGCCCCTTAAGGGCGGTTCTTCTGCATCCTGCGCCCCTTAAGGGCGGTCTTCTGCATCCTGCGCCCCTTAAGGGCGGTTCTTCTGCATCCTGCGCCCCTTAAGGGCGGTTCTTCTGCATCCTGCGCCCCTTAAGGGCGGTTCTTCTGCATCCTGCGCCCCTTAAGGGCGGTTCTTCTGCATCCTGCGCCCCTTAAGGGCGGTTCTTCTGCATCCTGCGCCCCTTAAGGGCGGTTCTTCTGCATCCTGCGCCCCTTAAGGGCGGTTCTTCTGCATCCTGCGCCCCTTAAGCAAGGTTTCTTCTGTATCCTGCGCCCCTTAAGGGCGGTTCTTCTGCATCCTGCGCCCCTTAAGGGCGGTTCTTCTGCATCCTGCGCCCCTTAAGGGCGGTTCTTCTGCATCCTGCGCCCCTTAAGGGCGGTTCTTCTGTATCCTGCGCCCCTTAAGGGCGGTTCTTCTGTATCCTGCGCCCCTTAAGCAAGGTTTCTTCTGTATCCTGCGCCCCTTAAGCAAGGTTTCTTCTGTATCCTGCGCCCTTTAAGCAAGGTTTCTTCTGTATCCTGCGCCCCTTAAGGGCGTTTATTCTGTATCCTAACACCTTTAAGGACGTTTATTCTGTATCCTGCGCCCCTTAAGGGCGTTTATTCCTTACTCTGCGCCCTTTCAGCGAGGTTTACTGCTTTACGGCACGCTGTTTCTCTCCTCCTCGGGCTGCTGGAAGATGGCCCGGCCGTCACCTTACCTCTGTCCCCACTCACCTCGCTGCTCGGCCCCACGCGAGAGGTTTAACATCAAGCACCGGGGGCAGCTGCTGGCCCCGCGGCGCGGAGGCACTCACCGTCCAGCCTGAGGTATTTGAATCCACGGTAAGCAAAATAATCTTCCATGATGGTCATGAGGGAGGTCATCTGGCAGAAGAGCAGCACCTTGTGGTTGGTGGCTCGCAGCTTGGGGAGGATTCTGTCTAGGAGCTCAAATTTGCCCGAGGCACGGTACAAATCCAGTCTGGGAGGGAAGAGAAGATGGGAATGAGGATGCGGAACAGAGCAGTTGTGGTGGAAGGGACTACGGAGACCACCAAGCCCCACTGCCTGGCCACGGTGGGGCTAACCAGACGTTAAAGCGTGTTGCTGAGGGCACTGCCCGTGTTTTTCTTTTCCTCACTGCCAGCTCGGGGCATCAGCCTCCTCGCCAGAAGCCCGCTCAGTACTAAAACCTCCTCCTCCTCCTCTCCTGAGGGTTATCAGCGCTGCGAGATCCCTGATCGCACTGGTGAGCCACAAATCCCTCTGCTGGGACTCAAAAAAAGCGCACTTACCCTTGCACGATACCTCCAGTGAACCCCAAGTGCTCGGAAAAGGATTCCTGCAAATGGAAAGCAAAGTCAGAAACCAGCCTGGCACACAAATAAATGAGAAATCCACGGTCCTGGAGCCGCCCTAAAAGAGAACCGGCCCTCGGGGCCTGGAGGATTGCTGATGGCTCGGGTCCCACGCACGAAATGTGCGGGACCGGGGCGATGTGAAGAGCTCCGCGTGGTGTCAGACAGCAACAGCACCCTCACAGCATGTGGAGTCTGATCCAGAGGGCTCAACCTGGCCCCCCCAGCTCACTGGTTTTAGGTGATATTGCTTCAGTGAGCTTGTCTGAATCAATTTGGATTGTTTTGGGTGGCGCAAAACGTCCTGAAGCGAACCTGAACCTGCCCAGCGCCACGTGGCTGCCGAGCAGCCGGGCCCTACGCCGAGGATTTCGGTGCCCTGTCCCGACACGGCGACAGAGCTGTGTGCTCCTCTGCTCCTCGCACCGCCCGGCCGATTTGGCAGGGGCAGAGCAGTTCCTGCGAGTCCCCCGAGCGTACGACCACTGCCCGCCGGGCACCGCGTTACCTCGATGTGCTGGAACATGTAGGGGTGGTTGCAGATCTTCCTCAGCTGCATGATGGTGTTCATCAAGGTTTTTGTCCCGCCTTTACCCTGCGCCAAGAGGGAAACCCAAGTGAATTTCGGGGTTCTGCCCATCCACGTGGCTGGGAGGAGCCCCCTGGAGCACTTCTGGCTTCCAGACCCAAGGTTTCAACACCGCTCTCCCCGTCAGTGCAGGGCAAAGCTCAAGGTTTTAGGACAAATATTGAAGTCCCCTCGAGGAACCCAAGGAGCAAAGGCTGCTGAAGAGCCGGCGGCTCGAGGGGAGCAGAGAGCTGAAGAGGTGAGTGGAAGGACAAGGAATTTTTCGCCTTCAGCTTTTGGTTCAGACCAAAGGGTCTTTTTTATTCGTTTCTTTGCAGGGAATTGCCACTTGGCTTGCTGAGAGCCTGTAGGTGGCCGCTGCGGGTGTCCTGGCAGGCAGCAGGCGCAGCACCGTGCCCAATGCACCCTCGGGGCGCTCCTGGCAGCGCGAGGAGCTCACCATGGGCCAAATTCAGCTTGGCGAGCCGCTCAGGAATCCCTAAATTCCTGACAAAGGGGCCTCCTGCTGTCCTCGGGGACAGCGGGCACGCAGAGGGGCCGACCCCATCCCCAGGGTGTTCCGCCAGCCCTGCTCCAGCAGCGGGGGAACTCGGGCAAACCTTTTTGTCCTTCTCGGAGCCGTCGGTGAGGAGCACGCCCTTGGCCTGCATGTGCCTGTAGAGCACCCTCTGCAGGGCCGACATGTCGCACTTGATCACGTACTCCACCTGCAAGGAGCGAGGAGAGGCCGTCAGCCCCCCGAGGCGCAGCGGGACGCCGAATCCCTCCGCGCCCCAGCACCGAGCCACCCGCTTCGGGAGCCTGGGGGCAACCCCAAGTCACCCAAACCGCTGCATGGGGTGAGTTAACCCAGCCCAAACCCCTTGTGGAGGTGAAGAAACCGCTCGCACCGGCGAGGAGGAGGAGGAGGAGGGCGGCAATTACCTTCTCGGGCAGCTGAGCTTCCACTTCCTTCTTCAGCCTTCGCAGCAGGAAGGGGCGCAGCACTTTGTGTAAGCGCCTGATGATCAGGATGGTTTCCTCTTCGTTCAGGTCCACCTGCGCCGCGAGCCAGAACAGAAAGCGTCACTCAGCGCCCCGTGAAATCCCCCTCCGCAGCTCCTCGAAGGCTGCACGAGCCCCGGGGTCGGGGCGAAGCGAGGAACTGCTCCGCACGTGCTGTACTGGGAATCTCCTGGGGGTCTGAGCCCCCTGCGGGGGTTTTGCTCCCAGTTTCCGCTCGCTCCTCTCCCCTCCCCCTGGCCGCCTGATAGCCCGCCCTGCCAAAAGCTGCCCGATTGATTCAGCAGGAGTCGCCTCAAAGGCAGCGAGGCAGCAAGCACTGAAAGCGGCCTCGCCACTCAGATCCATGCTGCTGGGACCCAGGCAGCTCCTCGAGCACCCGATTAACGCTCGGTGCTTAGCCCACCACTGAACCCTCCCCCCCAACCCCCCCCCAATTTACAGCAGGACACTTGGGAGTGGAAAGCAAGAGGCTCTGGGAGCAGTTACAAAAAAGGAACCGGGCACAACGCCCGCACCTTCTCCCCCGTCATGGCAAAGGGGGCGTTGAACCACTGCTCGAAGGTGCTGCAGCTCTTGAAGATGGTCGGCAGGAGGAAGTTGAGCAGGGCCCAGAGCTCCGGGAGCTTGTTCTGCAGCGGGGTGCCCGTCAGCAGCAGGCGGCGCGGGGCCACGTAGTGCGTGTTGAGGACCTGGGTGAGCTTGCAGTGGTGGTTCTTCATCCTGTGGCCCTCGTCCACGATCATGTACTTCCAGCGGATCTGCGGGACGGCAGGAGCGTGAGCGAGCGGATCCGGGCTGCTGCAGCTCCGCCGAGCTCCGGCTGTGGCTGGAGAATGGCCCCAAGGCCTCCAGGAGCAGTCACAGCTAGCCAGGACCACGAAAACCCCCTCAAATTTCTCTTACGCTCTTAGCTGCTGCCTGGAAACCTCTCCCGGCAGCAGGGCTTTGCGTCTCCGGCTCAGAGATGGAAGAGGAAGGAGTAGGGAAAAAGGGAGAAGGCTAAAAGACGAGAGACTGACAACAGCTTGGGGGATTTCAGTATTTCTCGTTAGCCTCCTTTAACGCTTCACAAGGAGGAGGAAACAGAGATGACAGCTCCCTTCAAAGCCACGCCAAGGCAAGGAAGACGCCTCGGCTCCGTTATGTTTGACAAACTGGTGAATTTTTACCATTTTTACAAACCAGACCCCGGTCACCTGGCGCTGCAGAACTAAATCAGGGATTAAACCTCTTAATTTGAGGTTCTGACACATTGTCTGTAGATTAAACCTCCTAATGTGAGGTTCTGACGCATTGTCTGTAGATTAAACCTCCTAATGTGAGGTTCTGATGCATTGTCTGTATTTAAACCTCCTAATTTGAGGTTCTGATGCATCGTCTGTGTTCTCTTGAAACGCCACAACTCTCCAAACCCCGGGGGAGCCTAAAACATTCCAGCGTCACCCTCCGGCTCGCTGCCACGTGCAGGAGAAGCCCTCTGGCACTCAGCTGGGGCAGCAGCGCAGCGACGATCCGGTACAGATTTTAACAGATAGTCACTGTAAGTCCCGTGACTTCCTTTCTTTATTCTTTTTTCTTTCTTTCTTCTTTTTTTTTTTTTTTTTTTTTTTTTTTAAAAGAAAAAGGCCAGTTTGCAGTGTCAGGGGATGCAGAGTGCCCGCTCTCGGGCTGCTAGGGGTGAGGAGCAGCTCCTCTCCTCCTGCCACACGATAACAGGAGGGAAGGAAAAAAATCTGGGGTCCCACCCAGGCCATAAGCTCTGCCGGACACAGACCAGCAGGGTGCAGAATCAGCCCCGCCAGCGCCCAGCGGGGAGCTGCCAGGACTCACCTTGGCGAGGATGTGCTTGTCTTTGATGATGTACTCGTACGTCGTGAGCAGGACGTTGAATTTCCCGCTGCGGAGCTGAGGTACAAACGCCCGTCTTGCTGCCGGGGAGCCCTGCAGGGAGAATTTCCAAGAGAAATGTTAAGGCAGGATCCACGTCCTGGAAAAGGGAGAGCGCCACAAAGTCCTGGAAAAGGGAGAGCGCCACAAAGTCCTGGAAAAGGGAGAGCGCCACAAAGTCCTGGAAAAGGGAGAGCGCCACAAAGTCCTGGAAAAGGGAGGTGGTGGGAGAAGCTATTATCGACATGGGACGACGTTCCGGTAGCAGAAGGGTGGTCGGGCGGGAACGTCCGCGCAGCCAGCAGCAGCTGGATTCCTTCTGGCATTAAGGAAGAAAAACCAGATAGGGGTTTCGTTTTCAGCGCCGGGGAAGCGTCCCAGATCCCTCCGGATAATGGCAACGTTGTTCTGCTGGGGAGGAAAACGCGCGCTGGCATCCGAGGAATCCTCACAAAGCAGCCGGGTGCAAAAACAAAGCCTCTACTTGCCTTGTAGGAGACCTTCACCACAGAAGGAGCCCATTTGTCAAACTCATACGCCCAATTCGACAGGGTTCTGGGGAAAAAAAGGAAAAAGGAAGGGTAAAACCGGCCCTCACAGGAGGGAGGGTCACAGGGCAGAGGCCTGGGAGCACGTTTCTGCGCCTGCCAGGCTGGGATGGGGCGGTGAAGGGGCACTTACGAGAGAGGTACTATGATGAGGAAGGGGCCGTTGATCCGCTTGTGCTCCATGAGGTATGTGATTAAAGCGATGGTCTGGATCGTTTTGCCCAGACCCATCTCGTCTGCCAGGATGCCGTTCAGGTTGTTGTTGTACAAGGACACCAGCCACTCCAGGCCCTTGATCTGCGGGGGGAAAAGGAGAGAAGAGGGGTGAAAAAAAACCCCAACGCGACGCAGCAGGGACGTGCCAGCAGCCCAAGCCCCCCCACCTCCACCTCAGCGTGCAGCCGGGCTCCCCAAGCACCATTAAGGATCTCATTAAATTATTTAAAACCACCGGCGTTGACGAATTCCTCCCCTCTCAGCACCACGGGCGCAGGAGAGCTGACGTCCTTTGTTTTAAGTGAATTATTTCAACGCCAAGGACGGGCGCTGGCTCTGCCCTCGGCTCCCTCTCCTCCTCCCAGGAGCCCAAAACAACCCCAAACCTCGGCGCCTCCTCCCCAGACCCCACCTGGTACTGCTTGAGGACGCCATTGACCATCAGCGTGGACTGCTTGTCCACCCTCTCGGTGACGGCGTGGGCCACAGCGTAGTAGGACTGCAGGCCCCTGGCCAGCGCCTGCGACACGCCGTACTCGTCGTCCACGTCCTGCTTGGCGTTCCTAGGGGGAGAGGCGCCGAGATGAGGACGGCGATCCCACGGGAAGGGGGGGGGGGGGGGGGGGTCACGAATCCCCCGGGGAGGTGAATTTTCCCAAGCACGGGCCAAATTAGCTCTCGTTAATGGAGGGATTTGGGATCGGAGCCGCCGCCGCCCTCCCCGTTCCCCCCCCCACCCCCAGCCCCGCGGAGGGGCAGCGCTCACTCGATAATGTGGCGGGCGTCCACCTCCGACACGTCGTCGCTGTCGGGGTCGGGGATCTTCTTCTTCTCCTCCACGGGCAGCGCCGGCTGAGCGGGCTGCGGCTGCTCCTCCTCCTCCTCCTGCCGGGACACAGGGTGCTGAGCACCGGGTTGCTGCCCCGGGGGGATGCAGGCAGCAGAAACCCCCCCCTCGCGGGAGCAGCCGCCAGCCCTGAAAACCGCGTGGGGAACCCCCCCGAGAACTGGGGGGGGGCAGCCGCTGATAAGGGACAGGCCAGCGGCGAACGGACTGAACCCGCCCGTCTTTTGTTTGTTTGTTTATTTATTTATACACAGATTTTCCAGTTTGTTCCCAATAAACTCATCGGGGAACTTTGCCTGAGCTGCCTGGCACGGAACCACGCTGGGAAGGTGATTTTTGAGGCGAGCTCCGGGTGGCACGCTGCGTCTACAGCTGCTTCCTATTCCCCCAAACATTTAAAATATGAAAGCACAAAGGGCTGCTGACATTTCTCCTTACCTCCTCCTCCTCCTCTGACCCACTTTCTTCACTGTCAGACCTCGGAGCTACCTCATACCTAAATTAAACACAAATATTAATATTTAATTGCCAATCTGCTGCCAGCAGCACTCCACACAAAGCATGAGCCCAGCCCGGTTCCGGAAACCTTCGCGTTAGAGCTTGGGTTTTGTTATTCCCCTTATTTATTTTTTAACAAAACGCTTATTCCTTCATTCTTTCCTCCCTCAGCGCGTGCCCAGGACCACCCGCGCCACCGTCCCACCTCATTTTAGCAACTGAGCCCCACTGGGACCCCCCCCTTCCTGGCGGGAGCCCCTTTGGGACCCCCAATTCCCGGCCGGAGCCCCGCTGCTCCCCGCAGTTCCCAAGCTCAGGGCTTTGGGCTCGCACCAAGCCTCCGGTCCCAACCCCAAGAGCCCACAGGGCAGGGGGGACGAAACCACAAACCCCGGTGTGAATTCGGGGCCGCGCCGCGCCCGAGTTAACCCCCCCCGGGACTCACCCGGGGTTCATTTCCAGCCAGGCCTCCAGCTGCCCCGCTTTGGGGGCGTCGGTGCCGGTGAGGATCTTGCCGCTCTCCACGTGGATCACTTTCACGGGGAGGTCGCTCATCTGGCTCGTCTCGTCCAGAGGCTGAGGAAGCGGAAAAAAAAAGGGCAGGCTGCTGTTATTTTCCTGCCCCGGAGCAGAGCTGGCGTTTCCTTCATCTGCTGCTCCGAGCGAGCCCGCTACGGCACCGCTGCGGCTGGGCAACGGAGCGGGTTGAACACGGCTTCCGCCAGGAGCAGGCAGAGCTGGAAGGCTGGCCGCGTTCAGCACTTGGATCGTTTCAAAATTGGTTTGTAAAACCCATCTCCACGCGGGGAGGCGCCTTCAGACGCCAGGCATCGTTCCCCCGGGACCGATTCATTCAAAGTGTTAAAGGAAAGCCCTGCTGCAGGACCATTTCACTCAAAATCTCAAAGGAAAGCCCTGCTGCAGGATTATTTCGTCCAAAATCTCAAAGAGAAGCCCTGCTGCCCACAAGGGATTTTGCCAAGTCCGCAGCACGTCCCATTTCAAGTCCCATTTTCCGCCCCGGGCATTGCGCCGAGCTACGAATCCCTTGGAGGCGTTTTTATGGCTTCACCCGAGCGTTCTGCGATTTCGTGCGCGTTCATCCCCACCACGCAGGCCCGGGGGGGAACCTTTAGCCCGTGGGGGCACGCAGGCAGGACCCCGAGCACAGCGGGGACAAGAAACCCCCCATGTTTTGGGGCAGAGCGAGGCGGCGTGGATCCTAACCCCAGCTGGCCAGCCGCAGCTCCCCCGGGGAGGACACCACGCTCCCAGACGTCCTAAACACCGACCCGCCCTCCCCTCCAGCAGGGTCAGAGCCTGCCCCACAGCTCTGCGCCGCCCGTTAGGGCTGATTTAGGTCGGAGGTGGTCAGAGGGCTCTCTCTGTCCATCCTGGCGCGAGTTTTGTTTCGGGAAGCCTCGGTTCAGCCGCCCGACCGGGCACCGCAGCCGGCTCCCAGCACCGGGAGGATCCAGGGGTGCTGGATCCTGCGCCCGGCAGAGCGAGGAGCGAGTCCCCGGGCTCACCTCGCCGTCCGGCCCGATGGCGGGGGTCTGCCCTTCTGCGTTCTCTGCCTTCTGGAAGAGAAGAGGGAGACGGCCGTTAGCGACCTGGCACGGGGCTGGGGGGGAAGCAACGGAACTGGAGCCCCCAACACCCACGGGGGTCGTGTGGCCGCCTCGGTGCGAGCAGAAAAGGGGGGAGGCGAGCACGTGGAGCCAGGGCGGCTCAGCTGCAGCACGGTTTGGAGCTAAATTCCTGCCCCAAACGCCCCCTGCTTCAGGGGGACCCCGCTTCAGGGACCCCGCCGGCGCTCGCCTCCCTGCCAAGCTCACCTTCTTCTTCTTCTTCTTCTTCTTCTCCTTGGCCACCTGGGCAGCCTTGTGCTGCCGCACCAGCTCCGTCAGGTTGGCCACGTACTCGTCCGTCTGCTGCAGCAGGTAGGCCAGCCGCTTGTCCTTCTTCTGGTCGATCAGCTTGCGGTACCCTTCCTCATCCTCAGCCTGGGGAGAGCAGGAATTCAGCGCCCCGCCGCCCAGAGGAGCCCCCGGGGGCCCCCCACCCCCAGAGCGCTCCCCGGCGGAGCCTCACCATCAAGCGGCGCATCCGCTCCTTCTCGATCCTCTCGTTCTCCTTCTTCTGCTCGCGCTCCGTGTTGGCGTGGTAGGTGGCCACCGCCTTGGTGAGCTTCTGGATCTTGCCCGTGACGGAGCGGTGGTACTCCTTGAAGTCCTTGGCGTGCTGGAGGATGCTGTTGAGGTATTCCTGCGGGGAGAGGAACAACAACGGGAGCGTTAAGAGAGGTGCATCGAGTCCTCTGAAGCCATGGGTCCGACGCCGCGCGCTTAGCGAGGCCGACTCCTCTAACATTTACTAGAAATCTTCCTCTTTTTGGCGCAATCCCCTTAAAAAAAAGGGAGGAAACGCCCTAAAATTTTATTTTCCCTAAATTTTATTTCCCTAAAAGAGTCCAGAGGAGGGCCACGAAGATGACACGGGGCCTGGAGCATCTTCCCTGTGGGGAAAGGCCGAGAGACCTGGGTCTGGTCAGCCTGGAGAAGAGAAGACCGAGAGGGGATCTCATCGATGTGGATAAATACCGGAGGTGTGGGAGACAGAGGGATTGGGCCAACCTCTTTTCAGTGGTCTGTGGGGACAGGACAAGGGGCAACGGCCACAAAACGGAGCCCGGGAAGTTCCGCACCAACGCGAGAAAGAACTTGTTCCCGGTGAGGGTGACGGAGCGCTGGGACAGGCTGCCCAGGGAGGTTGTGGGGTCTCCTTCTCTGGAGATACTCCAGGCCCGTCTGAACGCCTCCCTGGGCAGCCTGCTCTAGGGAACCCGCTTTGGCAGGGGGCTTGGACCCGACGATCTTTCGAGGTCCCTTCCAACCCCTTCGATTCCGTGATTCTGCGTGAAATACTCCTCCCGGTGCACTCCGGGCACCCGGCCCCCCGGCGCGGCGCCCGCGGAAGGTGCCAGGCCCCACCTGGTGCTTCTGCCGGCGCTTCCGCTCCTGCTCGATCTTCTGCTGCTTCTCCAGCTTCTCGGTGATGCGAGCCTCGCGCAGCGACTGCCGCTTGCTGCGCTTGTAGGCCTTGGCGTTCAGGGCCGTCTCCAGGGCCGTGTCCCGCCGCATGCACACCACCACTTCCTGACGCAGCTTTTTTGGGGGGAAGATTCGGGGGGGGGGTTTTTAAGGGGAACTGGCTCCCGGCTCCCCCTCGCAGCCGGTCCCCCTGGCACACCACGTACCTGTCTCTGGAAGTTAAGCAGCCGCAGCGCTTTGAGCTCGATGGTCGCTTTGGTTCTCAGGTCGCCGGCCAGGGAGCCGGGAAGGTTTTCCAGCTCTTGGATCCGGTGAGCGATGCGAGCCTGCAGCCTGCGGGGGAACGAGACGGGATTTAGGGGCACGGGGCAGCGAAGCGACCTCGGGCACACGCTTTTAGGCCTCTCCTGATGAGGCTGTCGGATACGACTCCAATTTATTGGGGCTTTATCTCGGGCGAGACGGAGAGGCCCCAGAGGGGACGCCTGGGGTCTATCCTAAAACGTGGTGGAGCTCCCTGCAAACCCTAAAACGTGGTGGAGCTCCCTGCAAACCCTAAAAC
>NW_024429141.1:0-16772 GCF_009769625.2 Cygnus olor
CTCCTCACCTCTTACCTAACCCCCGCCTACAGGCCACTGGGGGGCAATTGGAGACACAGCCTCAATGCTGTGCCAGCACTGCTCAGCAGCTGGTGTGACACCAACACTGTTCTAGCTACACATACAAAGCACTGTGTTATATGGGCTGCAGTGAGGTAAGTTAACTCCATCCCAGACAGACCAAATACCCAGAATGATATTTAATTGTTCTATATAGACATATATTTCTATATAAATATATTATGTGCTAGAATAGAAGCTGCAAAAATATAACTAATGTGTGAATGCTTTAGATAATATAATACTTAAACCTCACTACGATTTTTTTATTATTATTATTATTCTTTTTTTTAAGTTTTGGATTAAGCAGTTTGGCATTTATCTTCATTGTCATCCTTCCAAGGGCAATTCATTTTTTCTAATATCTTGCTGAAGAATGGAATGACAGGAAGTATTGAAATCAAGTAGTAGACATGATACATACTGCAGTCAGGAGCATTCCTCAGGCAACATTAATTAATCAATAATCTTGCAGTGTATAAAAGTTGGGGTGGTTTTCCTTTATTTATAAAAAGATTTTTTTTGTTGTCCATTTCCAATATCCAACCTGCAAATTATGCCGAGGTTGTTTTCTGGGCCTTCATGAGACTGCAGTTCCAGAAATAAGTACTTCTCAGAGAGTGCCTGTATATAAACCATGATCATCTGAAGACAGAATATGCTTAACATCAGTTAGAATTAAGAGTCTCAGTATAACTGTGAAGCACTGAATTCTTGGCCTTCTGCTCCTTTGAATCTCTAATAGCTACTTCAACGATAATGATGCTTTTTGGAGGAATGTGTTTAGTAAGCTAATGACATACAAAAACCACTCAGAGAGAGACATTTTTGTAGCACTGGAAAAGGACTGCTAAAATGTTCTGTGGCAAAAATAACAAAAATGAAAATGTATTTTTTGAACATATAAAGAACATTTTATTTTCACTATAAATGGCAAAATGCCAGTCTCGTGAAAGTATTGTAACATTCCTTAAAGGAAGCATGGGGGCTGAGAACTTATTTGCTTGAGTGGCCTTTAATTTTTTTTATTATTTTTTTTCATGTTAGTGTTCTGCTGCCTGGAAATCTGTGCTACTATATACCAGTGAATAACTATGGCAGCAGGGCCTGAGGTCCTTAGAGGATACCTATTTATACTTTCTATTATTTTTTTTTCCCCACAGACTCTCACAGCCCTAAATTATGTCAAAAATTGGGCTTTCAAAAAACACAGAATAATGACAGCTAGATGAGCCTTGAAATACCAGCACCATTTCTTAGGTCTTTCATTAAAACTAACATTGATTTATGTCTTCACCAGTAATCAAATCTTTCCCTGCCAGAAAGTGTAATTTTCTGATAGCTAGTGATTATGGATAAAAAGGAAATATGTTTTTAGCACTTTCAGTAACTTTTCAGAGGCTGATAAAGTTAAATCAAATACACTAATAGACCTAATATCTTGTATACAAAAGACTCCTGTGCCTCTAGATCCACACCCAATGTTTGTCCAGAGCATGTTTTCCTATGTCTCACATGCTGGAATCCAAGAACCACAGGAAAACCCATAAATCATTTAGAAGAAACCAGGCTCTATTCAAATGCAAATTATTTAACAGTATTTCAGAATGATAAATATGACGACATTGTTGAAAATGATGTATGTGGCAACCAGAGTCTTCCAGAGACAGAAACTTCTCTGGTCTGAGAAATATGTATCTTAATAAATGAATGCAGGATGTAGAAGACGGATGTGTCAGAATGGGAATACAGAAGTGAGAATTGACAATGAGGAGTAATTCAACAGAAACATTGCAGTCATGGGGGTGAATGGAATTTGTGTAGTTCACGGGGAGTTCACATCACCTACCCAGTGGGGTGTCCCTGTGAGCTGCACTCTGCCCTGCTCTGCCTGGCCAAGGCAGGGGCCGTGGTGCTGCAGGGAGACTTCTGGCAGTGTCAGATGGTTTTGATGGCTGCTGTTTCCATTCCAAAGTCTCTCCCTCCCATTGTAAATCTTCATGCTTCCATATACTTCTTTTCAGGCTGACTCCTTCTATGTGTCTAAAGTGTATAATCCCCTCCTTACCATTTAATCTCCTGGCTATTTAACAAGATCAGTTTAGTTTAACAAGTTAATTAGTTAACAAGTTATTTAACAAGTTAATGCACACTGCTTAACCCTTATATTCTTCACTTAACAGGTGAGATAGCATTATCCAGATCATTTATTTGCCAAGGGCACACCTAGTAGGTACCTTTACAACATACTGATGGAAGGAGTGCCTGATAATTCTCAAACATTTTCCTGAAAATAAAGGCACTTTCCTGAAGAATTCTTTCTATTAAGAACTAAGCAGGCTTTATTTCCTGCAAAGAAAATACAGGACTCCTATGCCTGTATCTGGGATTTGGAAACATTGCTTTCAAATTTTTTTCCTTGTTTTCTGAGAAAAGTGGTCAGACAGCACAGAAATGTTTATTTCTTAGGTGATGGGATATCTTTGAGTAATATTAACTTTGTACAAAACAAATCTTCTTGAAAGAAAAGAGGACTGGATGGAATTTCCTGGCCAGTGACTTGGCCCTGCTCTCAGGAGGCAGACTTTTATCTTAAGCAATTCTTTGAGTGTGTGTATTGCAGTAAAATTTGGCTTTCTTTGTGAAATACTGTTCTTATTACTGCCACAGCAATCTATTATCCCCACGATGATAAGTTTCCTCATAAAGCTTATGTATTGTACATAGCTGGGTACTGTGAACACCTGGCAGTATGGTGGGCTGACTTTCCAGTGCATGAGAGTTTCAAAGACAGGAAAATAACTGTTGCATCTCTTTTTCCTCTTTTCCAGCTTTTCTTATGGAAATAAATATTCTAGATGAAAATTGTAGGGGCTCAGTACCATCACTACTTTTTCACTGAGTAAAACGTCACTTTTATTTTAGTTTGGGATAACTTTGTTCACTGGCCCAGTTTGCTAACAGCCTTCATTTAAGGCAGGTCGAGAATATCTAAGTCTGTCTAAAACAAATGCAAATTTAAAGAATATGTCCTCTCACACTCTGAATTTAATGCCTTTGACTCCATGCATACGGGTGTGTTCGTGGAATAAACTAAATGGAAGAGCAGTGATGGCATTCAGAAACGGGATATGAAGACTGCCTTAGGAAGCATTAATGTATGGCCAAGTGAGAAAACTATTGAATAAATTTCATTCAGAATGTTAATGATGAGATAGGAGAGGAAGACAAGCCTGCTGCCACAAACGGAACTTTTTCTGAATCTCAGTTCCACCAAAAAACACCACATTGATGACACCATGATCTTTCTTTCTTACTGAAAAGCTCTATGACATCCCGGAGTTTGTGTAAAGGCTTGGGTTCCTTTTTCTAACTAGATAATTATGGTTTGGTTTGGTATTGTGTCTAAATATACACATCTGAAATCATAACATATGTAACCTTTAGTAACTAGACTATTGGTTTCAGCTCAGTGGGGCTATGTATATACTAAAGGCAATATATATTGAATTTTATTTATGAAGATGGCTTTGCCATTACTGTTCAGAAATAAATCAATACTAATTGCTTTCTCATATTCAGCTTTCCTGTAATGACATCTAGATGCCAGATTTTATTATTCTTATGATTTATTGTTCTTGTAATATAACTCTAGAGCTGTATTTTTACATGTCAAATAAGAGAGAGGGTTATCAGAAGAATAGTAATCAGTATCACTGATTTTTTAAGACAGTTGTTTTGCTCACTACTGCTCACTTACCTGCAAATGACATTTTACATCACACTGGAACATGGGAAGAGATGGCTACATGGGAAGAGATTCAAGAGGTACTGACTGCAACTATCTTAAGTGTAACAGCTTAAACTTTGAATCTCATGTACTCAGGTAAAGAAAGAGGGTAACAAAATACTGGGCCAACGAAAAACCGTTCTAACTTTAACTGTGCTGATTATTATTATTATTTATTATTATTATTATGACTATTATTATTATTAATAATGTCATTTAATGTTCCTTTACTCTTTAAAAAAGTGCTCAATATTTTTGCACAGCTGTACACGTAACTTGACTTTAGCTGTTCCAAATGAACATAAAAGGCCTCCAGCTATATAGCACCACTAAATAGCATGTCACTGTATGTATCATCTTCGAGAAAGAAGTTTTTTTTTTTTTTGAACGTCAGGCATTTGATGAACATAAGAATAAATTCTCCACTTCCAGAGCTCTGTGTTAGCCTACCATCAAAATAACTTCATGGTACATAAGTACATGAAAACATTTTGGAGACTAATTATATCAAGACTATTTTTACTAAGTCATATGGGAACGTGGATTAAAATACCAAGGTCCTTCTCTGATGTAGGACGCGATATGTGTAATGTAATTTTTTTTTCCTGTCATTTTTTTCCACAATTCACTTTATTGTGAACATTTTGAATTTTTACATACTTACAACTTTTCCACCAAGAAAATCATTCTTTTTCTCCCTTCCTTTTGATTTTGTCTAATCAATTCTTTGTAAGAAAAAATCTTTTATTTTTACAAGTCCTGTTAGGTAAAAAATGTCTCCAAAGTAATTAAATTTGAGCTCTGGGTAATTGCTGAACTTTATCAGGTGAAAGACTTTTCATAAAGTGTGCATTTTATAATCTTCAAGATAGCAGCTAGATACTCTCTGCAGAGTTACAGCATGTAGTATACCAGCTACACACTTGGGCTTAAGAGTCAGGTTGGGAATTTAATTTACAGCCCATGTAAAGTTTGTTTGACCACTAGAATGAACGTAGGCTATCTTGTGAATCTGCTTTTTTTCTCTGGAAGACTTTCAAAGTGACTCTTTGATTTTCTATCTTGCTAGTAATTTATAGCTAGAAAGCCATGTCTAAGTTAAATGTGAGAGAAAAGAATATTTGTTCTTTTGGATCAGAAAAATGAGAATTTCCATTTTCACTGCCATTGGAATATCTAGAAGAAGGAGTTAATCTGCTACAGCCCCAAATGCTGCACCACCTTGGCAGTCGAGGGCATGGATGCTCTATTTTGCCAAATTATTACAAAGGCCTTCATCAACTGTCAGCAGTGTAAATCCCAGAAAGATAATTTTCTTGATGGCTATAGGAAGCAAAAAAAGATTCTAATTGAAATAGCTTCATTGACCTGAATGTTAGTGGTGTTTTAATGACAGTAGATTCAAAAACATCTTGCACCTGTGCTGAATAATTCGGGAAAGAAAAAACAAGTTCAAACAAGTACTGAGTATCTGTTAGCCACAGGCAGCTATTAACAAAGACCTCTAAGAGGCTCACACGCCTTCCTGTCTCAGACAAAAGCATTCCTTAAGATTGTTTAGAGTATTTTTTTCTTTTTTATTTTTCTCATTTTTTTTTTTAATTTTTATTTTTTCCTAAGTGTTTTTAAGTAGTCTGACTGTGTCACTAATACTGAAATTATATTGTGTGCAGTTGGAAGGTATTTCCTACACACTACTCCACTAACCTAGGATATCATCGTCTTTCTGTTAAAACGTGTTTTCATGTTAATACACCATTATGTTACTCTTAAGTAAATCGTCACTACAGTACCAATGCCTATCTTTTCTTTGGCTTTAAGCCCTTAATTTCTGTAACAGATTATTAATAGAACTACATCATGTCTCTCTACAGAGAAAAAAAAAATCAAGATGTAATGTATTGGTAACTTTGCAGTAAGTGTACTATGGAGTTGTAATGAAAACTGTCATTTCAGTCTGCAGTCAAGATAGTTTGTATCACCACTGTAATAAGAAAAGTTTCAGAGGCAGTTACTATGGTGTGAGAGCACGAAAATCAGCCTCTGTTTTCAGACAGTGCACTGGTTTTGAAATATCTTCTCAAGGAAGTGAACCATATTTTCTGCTTTTTTGTGCAATGTTAAAGATTCTGGCATTTTCGGATTACAGCTGCTGAACTACACTTTAAGGTAGTTTAAATAACTTTGAATACTTGCCTAATATTCCTTCTCATGTTAAAAAATGCCTAGCCATTCCAACTACAAAATAAAACAAATAAATAAATAAATGATGTTCTGCACTTCCATTTTGGGGTGTGGCAGCATTTAAATGACAGTGTTTAAAATGCTTACATTTTCTGCTAGAGCATAGAAGCTTCTGAAGAGGTTATTGGCAAAATGCTTAAAGAAATAAGAAATCACCTGTTTTACTATGTAACAGCTATCAGACTTGTAAAAGGGTGAGTGATTCATCCTAATATATACCTTTTCTGACAGCTTGTAAGTATGCTTTGGAAAGAGACTTCAGATTCTGTAGTTACAGCAACGATTCTCTCTGACACAACAGCTATTACTCTTGGTAGAAAGAAACTTCTGCACCCCTGTTTTATCTCTGAGTGGTGAACCATTAGTGGCTATGCCATTTAATTTGAATGTCAACACGCACAGCATATAATGTGATTTTGTGGCTTTTTAGCCTTTTGGCCACGTTCATGTGTAGATCAGGTCAATGAACAACTTCACCCACTTACAAGGAGACTGAACCAAAATGTTGGAAGTTAGCTGTTTCAGTTCTTTTTGTTAAACTAGCATATGAGCCTGATAATGATACCATTAGTTTTAAAATAATGTTGAAGTCTAGAATGAGAATTTGTTTTTCTTTCATATTTATTAATGAAGTGTATTTCAGTGAAGAATATTGCTTTTGAGACTTTTATATTTAATATTATCTAAAATATAACATTCTGAAATTTATTGTTTGAGGAATGAACCATAAGCAATGCCATTGGCTCTGTCTTGCTTTCAGACCAAGCGTATCACCTGTAAATCAATAAAATAAGGGTAGTCATCCTATTGAGCACTTTGAATGGCTCTCCTAGGCAATATTCTATATGCCAGGATGGAAGGGGATGGGGTACAAGCAGGAAGAGGGCATAGGAGAAAGGTTCAGCTACAGGCAGCGTCAGTATGAGTCAGATAGCTGATTATGACCACAGAATCAAAGACCCTTCATTTCCTTTATTTTTTTTGCTTTTCAGCAAGCCAAGCAGAACAGGCATTAGTTCAAGATTATTTTACTTAATGTTTGATCTTTTTATCCAGACTTTTTTTTTTTTTTTCCTGTTTGGTTGTATCAACCAGATATGAGAATTTAGACAGAATCCAAGCCGTCTGTTAAATCTCTACCTAAAATACTGTAGATTAAATAACTATTACCAGTAATTCAGAAAAATACAAGTCTAGTTCTATAAATGACATCTAATCTGTGTAGCTTTAAGCAAGTATATATACATATATATTTTTTTTTTCTGAAAGATGGAGAAAAAAATAATTCTAAATCTTTATCTGTTTTTTAAAAAGTTTTAAAGCTGAATCAGCTTTTACAGATTCTGTGATTCCTAAGGTTATTTTATTTTAGTTAAACTTTACACTCTTAGTTTGGCAATCTGCCTGTTCCATGAGGAAAAAAGGCCTGTGAAATTGGGTTATCCACTTGCATGCCCCACTTTTTGAACTCTTGACCACCATCAGCCTAATCTGGTATGGGACAAGGGTCTCAAAGGTACGAAGTTTCTGAGCTCAGATCAAATATTTCTATAGCTCAGATCGATCCTGGGGAGCATCTGAGACACTGTGTGCTGCAGCGGTGTTGCCAGGTAGGTAGGGAAGGAGATGGGAGAAAGGAGAAAAAGGACAGAGATTCTTTAGAAACCAGCATGAATGGTTTCTCTAGCTGGGAATCAATCTGTTTGCCTGTGTGCTGATGTCCCAAACTTTGAAAGTTGCAGTCTGACTACAGTTCAGACGGTGCTTCCCAAAGAAAATTAAATTGGCAAAATGCCACAGTGTTGTTATGAATACAAATTAACTTATCTCATATTTTTAATTATTTACACTATCTACCCTCCTTTTATTCTCTGAAGTCACTACAGTTTCAACATTAATAAAAAGTAGAAAAAATCCTTGCATGCAAGTCAAATTCTTTTGTCCTGTAAACAAAAATAAATAAATAAATAAATTTTAAAATGCCAAAATTGTGCAAAACTATGGGGTACTAGCATACCTTTTTTAAACTTGCACATCTCCCAATCAAAACATTGCAATGATCAAATGAAAATGAAAGCAGACCCACCTCTAGAGTTAGAATGTCCTTATCACCGTATGTCATTGCCTATTTGTATTATTTTAGCCACGCTGCATAAAAAGTTAATATAACAGTATTAAAATGTGTTTAAGTGTGATATATTTCTTGAATGAAAATATCAAAATAATATATATATATATAAAAGTGGGTAGAGATTGGGAAGGGGAACAAAGACTGGAAGTAATTTACGTGGCAGTGTTCCTTTACTTGAAGTATATTTTAATGAACATTCGTAAACAGTGACTTGAAATCAGTACAGAGATATTGAGTTATACAGAGAATCTTGCCCCAAATTTTCCTAGAGTATACTTGCAGTATAATGCACAAACCACAGAGATAAACTGGTAGGGTTTTGTGCAACTGAGGGAGCAATTTAATCCTTTTTTTTTTTTTCTCTGGCAAGGCTATTCATTATAAACACAATTTTCCATAAATCATGCTGGACTTGTAGGTTACATTTATCTGATAGGTAGATATATAATCCTAATGAATGTGGGCTATAATCTCTGAATTACAACTGAACTACAGTGGTATAGCAAAATAAAACACACCACGTTCTGCTAGAGCTTTCCTCGTGATAAGTGACAGCAATGAGGCATAGGAAAGTGTTCTGACCAAACAAACAGGGACATATAGCCTCTAGATTTCAAGCAGCAATACTGTGATACTGACACAATACTCAGGGATACAGATAACAGAGTTAGCCCCAAAGAGGGCAAGAAAAAAGAAGATGATGAATGTTGTCTTGTCATATCTCTATGCTTTATTAAATATTTGGAGGCATTTAACTACAAAGATGCAATACTAATATATTGAGGAAAACTATGCTATCTCAAAATCCTTGCAGCTCTAGGAAATTGTATCAGATAAGAGAATTGTAAACCAAATGTTGAAGTCAGAGTGTCATTGGTGTGTACCAAATTAGATCCCAACAGTGCTCCGGAGGAAACTTGTACCTGAGCTAATTCATTGCCAAAACTAAGTTTAACTGAAAGTCCTTTGATCGGTGTTATTGAACCAACTCAGCATCTGAAATGAACACTATATATCTGTCACTACTCTATGAGAAAATAATATTTTGAAGCAGGAAACAGAAGTGTAAGAAGAAAAATTTACATGGTAAAGCGCCACTTCCAGCAATACAAGTAGTACAGCATAAATATAGAAGTGCATTTCTCCATAGGGTTAAATAGTGTGGGGTCTCAAAACATAGCTGAGCTTCAGCTTACAAAGTGCTGCCTCTCCTGTTCAGTGAGAACTGGCATATCTGTACATACCAGTACCAATAATGCCTTAAGGGCAACTACATTGCCCATGGTAAAATATTCCTATGACTTTGTAAGAGATGAGGGCCCTTTGCCATAAATATAGATTAATTTGATCAGTGGGAAAGCTTCATGATTACAATCATAAATTTGCATGACAGATGTTCCCACATCTTCCCACATCCCCCAAGCAGATGTGGGAAGGTCATTTTTATTTGTTATCACCATTATATCTGCTTTTGTGTGCATATGAATTTTGGTGCATGATTTGCCATATATATAGCTTAAAAGAGTTGTTAAAGGAAATACAGAAACAAGGGATGTAAAAAAAAAGAAATATTAAGCTTAACTGAAAAGAAACAGGTAAATTACAATTTGGCTGCAGGACAAGCTAAAACACATTATTCTTTCTGATTTAAATTTGGGATCAATGTTAGACCTTGACAAGTCCTCTAAACTAAAATAAGGGAGACAGATTAACTAAGCCTAGAGAAACTAACGGTACAATGTCAGTGAGGGCTTGCGTGGGGTATGGACTTCATCTGTCCTAACCCTAGTATGGAAAGTACAAGGCAATATAAAGCAGAAGCACTGAGCTGTCAGGTATAATCTGGGTTGAGGCCAGACATGGTGCAGAGATGTTACAGTTCTGCAGCCCTGTTGAGATTTGGGAATTAGTAGTTCGGATATAATTCTTAAGTTAATGTGTACTTCCTGAGTCTAGTTCTGGTTTGACATGGCATTGCTTTGATCTGTGTGGATTTGTGAGTTTGGGTTCTGCAGGATCAAGCACTGAATCTTCAGCAAGTGGTCCATTACTTGGCATGTAACACAGTCAATGCAGTGCATGTTTGCATGAAAAATGGAACAAAACTATAAGTTTAAATAAGACAGTTTACATTTAGATCCCACATTTAAAATCTTTTCTCAGAGGATTGTGCATCTTTGGACCAATACTCACTTTTTTTTTTTTTTTTTTTTTAATAAAAAAAAGTTGCTGCCATACTCCTACATTCCAATTGCCATGCTGTGAACATTTTCAATGAAAGCTTTTGAAAATGCCATACCTGTGGGGACTGCAAGGTATCACAGATAAAAATAATCCAGAGACACCAATGAAGACAGTCCTGGAAGAGGGTTACAGATTACCCTGTCAAGGAGAAGTGAGAAGCAGGCTTGTCATTTCAGAGGTGTGTACTCTGTAGTCTGGCAGAAACAGGCTGAGAAAGGTCGTCCTACCCTTTAGACAGAGAGATACACAGGATCTGAATGTTTTGTTGGATTTTTAGGAGTTGATATTCAGTAACACGTGACACTTTTATTTACTGACAGTAGTTACAAATAGAACAAGGTAGCTGGGAAACAGAAAAAAAAAAAAAAGGAAACAAAAAAGAGGAACAATATTTCAAAAGATACAGCTACTTTTTTTTTCAATATCTGCCTTTGAAATGTCCTTGTTATTTTATTTTACTTTATTTATTTCCTCTATTATAAAAAACGTATTTTTTTTAGTTCTGAGCAGAATTGTTTATGTGGAGTATTTACAAGCTTTGATGCAACAATACAAACCTTCAGAAATTAGCAAGTTTACAGACTGTAACAGACATTGGAAAAGAAACGCAAACATTTGCTTCGTTGAAAGCTTAGAAAGTTTCACTTCAGAATTTACAGTCCTTCACTGTCTGTTAACTGCTGAGAATGGCTACATTCTACAGAAGCCTGTAAAATCTTTTTACCTTTTCAGTAGAGCTTGTTTCAATTTTTTAACTAATTAAACTGATAATAGATTTAATTTTAATTCTAACAAATCTTATGAGCCAACAAGCAGGAACCTAAGATAAACATAAAGAACTATCTGCATCAAATGGTACAACTACCTTCTTCTGATAAACCATTACTTCAAAATAACACTGAACAGATTTGGTTTATAATTAGAAAAAATATTTTTTATCCTTGTTCTGTGGTATATTTACAATCTCGGGTTGACACAAAACACAAAAACAACCCTTTGAATCATTCATCAAACTGAGCCAATTACAAATTACTTTTTAAATAAGTCCCAAAAAGTGGCTAAAATATTAAATGTGTTTGGTTTTGGCTGTCCCTGTCAACTTCCTCCATATGCTTTATACACATCCTTTCCATGTTTTCAGCAAAGTTGGACTTGCCTTTGCCCTAGTAGCAGTCAGGATTTATTCATCCCCTCACCCTCTGTCCATAGCAGTCAGCAGAACATCTCTGACCCAGAGCTTTGCTCCACTCAGTCAAGGACTGTTCTTCTGTTGGATTTAACTGGGTTTTTAGTCAGAGTAAATAAAATCTGTACAACTTGCTAGCTGAGTCTTGTATGAGAATGTTCTCAGTAAAGTTAGTCCAGGAAGAGCTCCAGACTTGGTAAAGGCTGAGCATAGAAGATGCTCGTCACAGACCTGAGCACACATTGACCTGTCATATAGACTGGTTTCAGGTGTGAAACTGTTAAATATACTGAACCTGTCTGCCCAGCTCCTAACAGGTACTGAATTAATGTGTAAAAGAAGTAGTGATATTTACAAGGATTACTTTTATTTGCAACAACTTTTGGTAGCATGTACAAAGAGCTATGTACCATTTAAAAGACAAAAATGCTTACAGAAATTTGCTTAGTATTAGCATTATTCTGTCACATGGTCTTCAGAAGACCACTTTACCACTCTCTAAAGAAAAAAAAAAAAAAAAAAAAAAAGCTGCAGAACATAGAATTCTGAATATATTTATTTATTTTAAATTCAAGCACACAAAAATTGACGCAAATCCTGCCCCTCCTTGGTCTGGGCATGTCAGAAGTAGAGTAGGTTCTTCTCTGAAGAGCTGTGAGCAAAGACCTGAGGATGTGGTTTCATAAGACAACTAGTGCTAAGTTAATAGCTCTCATTCACTGGCATATTTCCTTCTCTCCTACCTGCTCGCCTCACCCTATCTTTTCTTTGGTACTTATGTGATCTGATTGAAAAATCACATAAGAATATGACTAACCTCCCCCGAATAGCAGAAAACTAACCCGATAACCAAGTAAGCAAGAAAATGAGACATTCTTATTTAGGTTTGTTATTCCAGCTCACTGTGTGGTTGGAAGAGAAGCAGAGGCAGTCTGCTCTCACAGCCCCCCACTCAGCTGATATCCCTCCAGCTTTCTTCTGGTGAAGATTTGTCATTGCATATCCTGTCACTTCTTGTCCATTACTTATATCAGCACATCATTAGTTTTCTCTTCTTTCCCAGCTGGCACTATGGCACAGAAGTCTTCCCTCACACGTTTTGCTTTTTATTTATTTAACATATTCCTGTCTCAGCAAATCCTTGTCAGCACTTTCCTTATGTTTGTTTTCCAATGGTTTTATATCTCAGCATTATTTAAAACATTAATGTTTAGTCTGAAGAGATAGTAAAATGTGTCTGAGCATATATAATGAATAAATCCATTTAGGGGTTACATGATTTCTAGAAACAACATAGGTTTGCATTAATATTAAATAAATCAAATGTTAATTCATTTTCAAAAAAAAAAAAAAAAAAAAACCAGAACTGGCAGAAATGTTTTTGTCAGAAGTTTTACAAAACTTTTTGAAAAAAAAGGCAGACTCTCAGAAAAATAAATAAACAAATAAATAGAGGCAATAAGAGCTTAGTAATTGATTATTAAACTCCTCAAAGGCTCCAGATTTGGTTTAAGCTTTGAGCTAACAGTCATTCGTTCCATACTGTCCAGCAAATGACATTTGATTTCTTTTAAAGCTTTGAACACATCTTTTGCTTCTGATACAGGAGCAGAGCCTTTTGGAAAGCCAGGGTTCAATAACCAGTGCCACAGGGAGGTGAGCAGGGACTGCTGAACGTGTGGTCGTGACTGCTGTGGTCAGCATGGACTGGGGTAGCTCTGTCCAGGCCACAATAAATTCAGAGTTTTCAGGCTGCCAGGGTCAGCCCCTACTTGTGTTGGCTACTTTTCAGCCAGCAAAATGTTGCCAAGGTGGTTTTGGAGAGGTAGCTTTAAAGGGGCTACTTTCAGAGCTGCCTTGAAGACTTGTCATGCACATTTTTCCCAGATTTTGGGAATTCCGGTATATAATATTTTGCAAAAGCCATTTCTTTATTTAGAAGAAGTAAATTCTACTTGGAGAAGTAAAATTCAACACTGTAGCTGATTAAAAAAAAAAAAAAAAAATCACATGCAGGTAAAAATCAGGAAACCACAAGTCTATGCAAGTTTTTATACCCTAATGTGTCAGTATGTGACATAATGGCTAAACAAAGCTGTGAAATCTACCAAACGTCATCCTTTCAGAACCCCAAATGTAAAGGAAAATCCCACATACTATTTTTAGAAACAACTTTTTATTTTGGGAGCCACTTTATATCTTTAGATTCCTGTTTTCAAGGAATATAGGCAGTTGAAGTCTGTTCTTTGCTGGTCAGTAAGGAGAGGGCAAACCAATGTGTTTTACAACTTGAAAAAATACTTGGACAACAAATTGAAGTTATTTTTGCTGAAATACCTCAAATTTTAACACTTTGAGGAACATATTAATTTTTGGTTTAGCCAAATGAATATGCTTTGTTTTGTAACAGAGTGGCACAGTTGTTTGTGCTTGTGGATGAAAAGAAGAAATAGAAAAGGCTTTTTCTTAGGGGTAAAAATACAGAAGTCTGTGTATTCAGTTCTGCTAGAGGAAAAGAGAGAGCTGGTGCACTGCAGAAAATTGTATTGTGCCAAATTAAAAGCAATTATTTGGGCAGGTAGGTTCACTAAGCATATTTTGAAGCTTTGTGAAAAAAATAAGTTTTCAGCTCAGTAGCCAAACTAAATGCAACATTAATTCTTAAATGTGGTTTGGATTGAATTATATTTGTTCTTGATTTTTTTTTTCTTTACAGAAATGAGCAACTTCAAAAATACATTTGTTTGAGATCAAGTAAAACATTTACAGATAATTGAATAAAAGAAAGGAGCAAGCACTCAAAGATGATTCCAGTATATGTTACAGGTTATATCATTATACTCAAGAAACTACGTTGAGATTGAACTTGTGGCTTTAATTTTGGCATACTTTAAGTCTTAAATGATACTTTACTGGTATTACTTGTCATGATTGTTTATTGCATGCAGTCTTTTTATGACTCTAATTGTTCATCCTTGAACTAAATTTCTTACAGCCCATTTCCAAAATAACTGGATATACCCATGTTGGCACTCTATTTCTTTCAAGGTGAGACATCAGTGTTTTAAATTTCTTTTAAATGATTTTTCTCATACCTTTATCTCCTGTCTTCACCTCTTTCCACTTGTTAATAACTTTTTATGCACCAAACCAGTCAGATTCCCACATTAATATGGGAGGTTAAACAGTAGCAATGATTTATAAAAAGAGCACTGTATAGAATAATAATTTTGAGTTTAAAGTTACATAGAGCTCCTTTCACTTCATATTTTTCTACAAAAATATATCTAATTTTCTGTCTTTCCGCTACCTTACGGAACTCTTTTTCATTCTTTTTATTGTCAACTATAAGAATTTAGAATAAAAGAATGTGATGTATAAAAAGTTGGAACAACCTGGGACAGCAAGATAATGGATAATTTTTATTAAGTGGGTTATACTTACCAATTTTATATGAGGGGACTCATTCTGCTGGACCAGAAAGATGTCTTCCCCTTTTATATTCCTAACATTTTCTGACACATTCAAACAGAAAATGATATTGTTACCACTTGCCTGTGCTTCCACTTTCTGTTAATGTCTTTTTTTTTTTTTTTTCCCCTACAGGTCCTCTTAGTTTAGAATCATCTGAAGATTTGATTGAAACAGTGTTTAATCCCCTTGCAGAGAATCAATGAAGATGTTAAATAAACCTGAATACAGAATAGATCTCTGTGGTAAATCAGCTTTTTGGCTTTAGCATTTGTCCTTTTTACCATTTTTTTTTTCTGGTTATCATAAAAACTATAAGGGAGTAAATATTTTGTGCATTCAGAACAATTGAATAGAAAGCTTAGTCAATTTCTCTCATGGCTGAATATATCATTCAAATGAAAAAAAAAAAAAGTTTTCAACTTGTCTAGGTATAAGAAGTCTGAATAGCAGAGTTAGTTCAAGAATAGTACCTCTTTCCCCTCATATGCTACTACCGTGACTCCTGAAGCTTCTTGTTTTAGACTTATTAGGGTGAATACGATATCTAAACACTTCTAAAATGACAATGTAATGTTATTTTCAGCAGTCATAAATGCCTGTAGAGCTATAAGTGTTGTGAAACATTATTCATGAGAGTCTTCTGAGAGAGGGTCTAAAGTTTTTAAATGGAGTCATTTATAAAATCTGTTGCAACAGTCTTTAACATCAACCAATCTATTCAAAAATTCCTCAAAAACCAACTGTCCTTCAAACAACTTGCCAGTTATACCATGCTGTGAAACAGTGACTAAAAATATGCTGTTCCTTCCTAACTTCTAATGTTATTGTTAAGGCAAGATTTTCTTGAGCCGAACCTGAGAAACTTCATACACTCATGTTCATTTAATTATATGGGACAGTTTTGTCCAAGGGCGGGGAGTATTCTTGCAGTTCTACAGTATGAAGAGCAGGACTTGAGTCACTTGACCTTCAATACATACTGTGAAGTCTACACACTGACTCAAATGTGGCTAAGAGGTGGTAGGCTAAATGTACGCATTTATTTTGTCTTTGTTTTCTATTTATTCCTTTTACGAGATACTTCAAAACCTGGCATGCAGAAATGATAAATTTTAAAGTAAATTATCTTATGTGTGGGAATAGGAAGGAGAGGGAGACTCAAAAAGGGGAGATTCGAGAAGAGGAGAGAAGACTTGACAAGACGAGACTCAAGAAGAGGAGACTCAAGGAGGGAGACTCGAGGAGATACAAGGAGAACAGAGGAGACTCAAGGACAGGAGAAGAGAGGAGACTAAAGGAGACTAGAGAAGAGGAGAGGAGACTCGAGGAGAGGAGACTCGAGGAGAGGAGAGGAGACATGAGGAGAGGAGACTCGACGAGATGAGAGGAGAGGAGAGCAGACTGGAGGAGAGGAGACTCTAGGAGACTCGAGGAGAGGAGAGGAGACTCGAGGAGAGAAGAGGAGACTTGAGGAGAGGAGACTCGAGGAGAGGAGACTCGAGGAGAGGAGAGGGAGACTCGAGGAGAGGAGAGGAGACTCGAGGATGACTCGAGGAGAGAGACCTCGAGGAGAGGAGAGGATACTCTAGCGAGAGGAGAGGGAAGGAACGGCGAGGAGATAGAGGAGAGGAGAGGAGAGTATA
>NW_024429142.1:0-16055 GCF_009769625.2 Cygnus olor
CAAACCCATGAAAGTAGCCCCAAACCCATGGAAATAGCCCCAAACCCACGGAATAGCCCCAAACGCATAAAAGTAGCCCCAAACCCCACGGAAATAGCCCCAAACCCATGAAAGTAGCCCCAAACCCCATGGAAATAGCCCCAAACCCACGGAAGTAGCCCCAAACCCATGAAAGTAGCCCCAAACCCCATGGAAATAGCCCCAAACCCCACGGAAATAGCCCCAAACCCATGAAAGTAGCCCCAAACCCCATGGAAATAGCCCCAAACCCCACGGAAATAGCCCCAAACCCCATGGAAATAGCCCCAAACCCCACGGAAGTAGCCCCAAACCCATGAAAGTAGCCCCAAACCCACGGAAGTAGCCCCAAACCCCACGGAAGTAGCCCCAAACCCCACGGAAATAGCCCCAAACCCCACGGAATAGCCCCAAACCCATGAAAGTAGCCCCAAACCCCATGGAAATAGCCCCAAACCCCATGGAAATAGCCCCAAACCCCATGGAAATAGACCCAAACCCACGGAAATAGCCCCAAACCCATGAAAGTAGCCCCAAACCCCATGGAAATAGCCCCAAACCCATGGAAGTAGCCCCAAACCCCACAGAAATAGCCCCAAACCCCACGGAAATAGCCCCAAACCCCACGGAAGTAGCCCCAAACCCATGAAAGTAGCCCCAAACCCCATGAAAGTAGCCCCAAACCCCATGGAAATAGCCCCAAACCCCACGGAATAGCCCCAAACGCATAAAAGTAGCCCCAAACCCCATGGAAATAGCCCCAAACCCATGAAAGTAGCCCCAAACCCCATGGAAATAGCCCCAAACCCCACGGAAGTAGCCCCAAACCCATGAAAGTAGCCCCAAACCCCATGAAAGTAGCCCCAAACCCCATGGAAATAGCCCCAAACCCCATGGAAATAGCCCCAAACCCCACGGAAGTAGCCCCAAACCCATGAAAGTAGCCCCAAACCCCATGGAAATAGCCCCAAACCCCATGGAAATAGCCCCAAACCCCACGGAAGTAGCCCCAAACCCATGAAAGTAGCCCCAAACCCCACGGAATAGCCCCAAACGCATAAAAGTAGCCCCAAACCCCACGGAAATAGCCCCAAACCCATGAAAGTAGCCCCAAACCCCATGGAAATAGCCCCAAACCCCACGGAAGTAGCCCCAAACCCATGAAAGTAGCCCCAAACCCCACGGAAGTAGCCCCAAACCCATGAAAGTAGCCCCAAACCCCATGGAAATAGCCCCAAACCCCACGGAAGTAGCCCCAAACCCATGAAAGTAGCCCCAAACCCCACGGAAGTAGCCCCAAACCCCACGGAAATAGCCCCAAACCCCACGGAATAGCCCCAAACCCATGAAAGTAGCCCCAAACCCCATGGAAATAGCCCCAAACCCCATGGAAATAGCCCCAAACCCCACGGAAGTAGCCCCAAACCCATGAAAGTAGCCCCAAACCCCACGGAAATAGCCCCAAACCCCACGGAAGTAGCCCCAAACCCCATGGAAATAGCCCCAAACTCCACGGAAATAGCCCCAAACCCCACGGAAGTAGCCCCAAACCCCATGGAAATAGCCCCAAACCCCACGGAATAGCCCCAAACCCCACGGAAATAGCCCCAAACCCCACGGAAGTAGCCCCAAACCCCACGGAAGTAGCCCCAAACCCCACGGAAGTAGCCCCAAACCCCACGGAAATAGCCCCAAACGCATAAAAGTAGCCCCAAACCCCACGGAAATAGCCCCAAACCCATGAAAGTAGCCCCAAACCCCATGGAAATAGCCCCAAACCCCACGGAAGTAGCCCCAAACCCATGAAAGTAGCCCCAAACCCCATGAAAGTAGCCCCAAACCCCATGGAAATAGCCCCAAACCCCACGGAAGTAGCCCCAAACCCATGAAAGTAGCCCCAAACCCCATGGAAATAGCCCCAAACCCCACGGAATAGCCCCAAACGCATAAAAGTAGCCCCAAACCCCACGGAAATAGCCCCAAACCCATGAAAGTAGCCCCAAACCCCATGGAAATAGCCCCAAACCCCACGGAAGTAGCCCCAAACCCCATGGAAATAGCCCCAAACCCATGGAAGTAGCCCCAAACCCCATGGAAGTAGCCCCAAACCCCATGGAAGTAGCCCCAAACCCCACGGAAGTAGCCCCAAACCCACGGAAGTAGCCCCAAACCCCACGGAAGTAGCCCCAAACCCCACGGAAGTAGCCCCAAACCCCATGGAAATAGCCCCAAACCCCACGGAATAGCCCCAAACGCATAAAAGTAGCCCCAAACCCCACGGAAATAGCCCCAAACCCATGAAAGTAGCCCCAAACCCCATGGAAATAGCCCCAAACCCCACGGAAGTAGCCCCAAACCCATGAAAGTAGCCCCAAACCCCATGGAAATAGCCCCAAACCCATGAAAGTAGCCCCAAACCCCATGGAAATAGCCCCCAAACCCACCGGAATAGCCCCAAACGCATAAAAGTAGCCCCAAACCCCACGGAAATAGCCCCAAACCCATGAAAGTAGCCCCAAACCCCATGGAAATAGCCCCAAACCCCACGGAAGTAGCCCCAAACCCATGAAAGTAGCCCCAAACCCCACGGAAATAGCCCCAAACCCCACGGAAGTAGCCCCAAACCCCATGAAAGTAGCCCCAAACCCCACGGAAGTAGCCCCAAACCCCACGGAAGTAGCCCCAAACCCCACGGAAATAGCCCCAAACCCCACGGAATAGCCCCAAACCCATGAAAGTAGCCCCAAACCCCATGGAAATAGCCCCAAACCCCATGGAAATAGCCCCAAACCCCATGGAAATAGACCCAAACCCCACGGAAATAGCCCCAAACCCATGAAAGTAGCCCCAAACCCCATGGAAATAGCCCCAAACCCATGGAAGTAGCCCCAAACCCCACAGAAATAGCCCCAAACCCCACGGAAATAGCCCCAAACCCATGAAAGTAGCCCCAAACCCCATGGAAATAGCCCCAAACCCCACGGAAGTAGCCCCAAACCCCATGAAAGTAGCCCCAAACCCCATGAAAGTAGCCCCAAACCCCATGGAAATAGCCCCAAACCCCACGGAATAGCCCCAAACGCATAAAAGTAGCCCCAAACCCCATGGAAATAGCCCCAAACCCATGAAAGTAGCCCCAAACCCCATGGAAATAGCCCCAAACCCCACGGAAGTAGCCCCAAACCCATGAAAGTAGCCCCAAACCCCATGAAAGTAGCCCCAAACCCCATGGAAATAGCCCCAAACCCCATGGAAATAGCCCCAAACCCCATGGAAATAGCCCCAAACCCCCACGGAAGTAGCCCCAAACCCATGAAAGTAGCCCCAAACCCCATGGAAATAGCCCCAAACCCCACGGAATAGCCCCAAACGCATAAAAGTAGCCCCAAACCCCACGGAAATAGCCCCAAACCCATGAAAGTAGCCCCAAACCCCATGGAAATAGCCCCAAACCCCACGGAAGTAGCCCCAAACCCATGAAAGTAGCCCCAAACCCCATGGAAATAGCCCCAAACCCATGAAAGTAGCCCCAAACCCCATGGAAATAGCCCCAAACCCCACGGAATAGCCCCAAACCCATGAAAGTAGCCCCAAACCCCACGGAAATAGCCCCAAACCCATGAAAGTAGCCCCAAACCCCATGGAAATAGCCCCAAACCCCACGGAAGTAGCCCCAAACCCATGAAAGTAGCCCCAAACCCCACGGAAGTAGCCCCAAACCCCACGGAAATAGCCCCCAAACCCCACGGAATAGCCCCAAACCCATGAAAGTAGCCCCAAACCCCATGGAAATAGCCCCAAACCCCATGGAAATAGCCCCAAACCCCATGGAAATAGCCCCAAACCCCACGGAAAGTAGCCCCAAACCCATGAAAGTAGCCCCAACCCCACGGAAATAGCCCCAACCCCACGGAAGTAGCCCCAAACCCCATGGAAATAGCCCCAAACCCCACGGAAGTAGCCCCAAACCCATGAAAGTAGCCCCAAACCCCACGGAAATAGCCCCAAACCCCACGGAAGTAGCCCCAAACCCCATGGAAATAGCCCCAAACCCATGAAAGTAGCCCCAAACCCCATGGAAATAGCCCCAAACCCCACGGAAGTAGCCCCAAACCCCACGGAAGTAGCCCCAAACCCCACGGAAGTAGCCCCAAACCCCACGGAAATAGCCCCAAACCCACGGAATAGCCCCAAACCCATGAAAGTAGCCCCAAACCCCATGGAAATAGCCCCAAACCCCATGGAAATAGCCCCAAACCCCACGGAAGTAGCCCCAAACCCATGAAAGTAGCCCCAAACCCCACGGAAATAGCCCCAAACCCCACGGAAGTAGCCCCAAACCCCATGGAAATAGCCCCAAACCCCACGGAAATAGCCCCAAACCCATGAAAGTAGCCCAAAACCCCATGGAAATAGCCCCAAACCCATGAAAGTAGCCCCAAACCCCATGGAAGTAGCCCCAAACCCCACGGAAGTAGCCCCAAACCCCATGGAAGTAGCCCCAAACCCCATGGAAGTAGCCCCAAACCCATGAAAGTAGCCCCAAACCCCACAGAAATAGCCCCAAACCCCATGGAAACAGCCCAAAACCCATGAAAGAAGCCCCAAACCCCACAGAAATAGCCCCAAACCCCACGGAAGTAGCCCCAAACCCCACGGAAATAGCCCCAAACCCCACGGAAGTAGCCCCAAACCCCATGGAAGTAGCCCAAAACCCATGAAACTAACCCCAAACCCCACAGAAATAGCCCCAAACCCCACAGAAATAGCCCAAAACCGTATAGGACCACCCCAAAACCCTACAGAAATAACCCAAAACTACACAGAAATACCCCAAAACCCCATGGAAATACCCCAAAACCCCACAGAAATACCCCAAAATCGTATAGGACCACCCCAAAACCCCATGGAAATACCCCAAAACCACTCAGAAATACCCCAAAACCATGTAGGACCCCCCCCAAACCACACAAACACCCCAAAACCGTGTAGAATATCCCAAAACCCTACAGAAATACCCCGAAACCACTCAGAAATACCCCAAAACCGTGTAGGACCCCCCAAAACCGTGTAGAATACCCCAAAACCCCATGGAAATACCCAAAACCCTACGGAAATACCCCAAAACCATGTAGGACCCCTCAAAACTGTGTAGAATACCCCAAAACCCCATGGAAATACCCCAAAACCACTCAGAAATACCCCAAAACCATGTAGGACCCCCCAAAACCACACAAACACCCCAAAACCGTGTAGAATACCCCAAAACCCTACGGAAATACCCCAAAACCCTACGGAAATACCCCAAAACCGTGTAGGACCCCCCAAAACCGTGTAGAATACCCCAAAGCCCTATGGAAATACCCCAAAACCACTCAGAAATACCCCAAAACCATGTAGGACCCCCCCAAACCACACAAACACCCCAAAACCGTGTAGAATATCCCAAAACCCTACAGAAATACCCCAAAACCACTCAGAAATACCCCAAACCGTGTAGGACCCCCCAAAACCGTGTAGAATACCCCAAAGCCCTATGGAAATACCCCAAAACCACTCAGAAATACCCCAAAACCATGTAGGACCCCCCCAAACCACACAAACACCCCAAAACCGTGTAGAATACCCCAAAACCCTACGGAAATACCCCAAAACCATGTAGGACCCCTCAAAACTGTGTAGAATACCCCAAAGCCCTATGGAAATACCCCAAAAGCACTCAGAAATACCCCAAAACCATGTAGGACCCCCCCAAACCACACAAACACCCCAAAACCGTGTAGAATACCCCAAAACCCTACGGAAATACCCCAAAACCATGTAGGACCCCTCAAAACTGTGTAGAATACCCCAAAACCCCATGGAAATACCCCAAAAGCACTCAGAAATACCCCAAAACCATGTAGGACCCCCCAAAACCACACAAACACCCCCAAAACCCACCCAGAAACGCCCCAAACCACCCCAAAACCACCCCGGAAAACCCTCAAACCCCCCCAGGCCCACCCCAAAACCACCCCCGCGTTAAATGATCCCAAATAAGCCCAACAACGCGCCACGAACACGCCAGGAACACGCCAAGAACACGCTAAGCACACGCTAGGAACACACTAGGACCACAACTTTTCAACACAAGCCCCTAAATCCCCATAAACCACCCCAAAACCCCCCCAATCTCCCCCAGACCCCTCCCTAACCCCCTGCAGGCCGGCGATCACGCCCAGAACACGCCAAGCACACGCGTGTCGGCCACGAGAACCCCTCCCGATAACAAAATACTGATAAAAAACGATAAAAATTGGCAAGAAAAGAGGAGGGAAACCCCCAAAGAGGGGGGCTGGGGTTGTGGGGGGGGGGTCGGCCGGGGTCTCGGCGGGGTCTGGGCGTGTGCTTGGCGTGTCCTTAGCGTGTCCCCGCCCCTTTTAGGCACGAGCAAGACCCTATAACCCAAAAGAAGACCCCAACACGCTAAAAACACCCTAATAACATGCTAAGACACTAAAAACACGCTAAGACACCCTAATAACATGCTAAGACACGCTAAAACACCCTAATAACATGCTAAGACACGCTAATAACATGCTAAGCACATGCCAGGAACACGCTAGGACCACAATATTTCAACGCAGCCCCCTAAATCCCCATAAACCACCCCAAAACCCCCCCAATCTCCCCCAGACCCCTCCCTAACCCCCTGCAGGCCGGCGATCACGCCGAGAACACGCCAAGCACACGCGTGTCGGCCGCGAGAACCCCTCCCGATAACCAAACACCGAGAAAAAACGATAAAAATTGGCAAGAAAAGAGGAGGGAAACCCCCAAAGAGGGGGGCTGGGGTGTGGGGGGGGGGGTCGGCCGGGGTCTCGGCGGGGTCTGGGCGTGTGCTTGGCGTGTCCTTAGCGTGTCCCCGCCCCTTTTAGGCACGAGCAAGAGCCTATAACCCAAAAGAAGACCCAAACACGCTAAAAACACCCTAATAACATGCTAAGACACTAAAAACACACTAAGACACCCTAATAACATGCTAAGACACACTAATAACATGCTAAGCACATGCTAGGAACACGCTAGGAACACGCTAGGACCACAACATTTCAACACAAGCCCCTAAATCCCCATAAACCACCCCAAAACCCCCCCAATCTCCCCCAGACCCCTCCCTAACCCCCTGCAGGCCGGCGATCACGCCCAGAACACGCCAAGCACACGCGTGTCGGCCACGAGAACCCCTCCCGATAACCAAACACCGAGAAAAAAACGATAAAAATTGGCAAGAAAAGAGGAGGGAAACCCCCAAAGAGGGGGGCTGGGGTGTGTGGGGGGGGTCGGCCGGGGTCTCGGCGGGGTCTGGGCGTGTGCTTGGCGTGTCCTTAGCGTGTCCCCGCCCCTTTTAGGCACGAGCAAGAGCCTATAACCCAAAAGAAGACCCAAACACGCTAAAAACACCCTAATAACATGCTAAGACACTAAAAACACGCTAAAACACCCTAATAACATGCTAAGACACACTAATAACATGCTAAGCACATGCTAGGAACACGCTAGGAACACACTAGGACCACAACTTTTCAACACAGCCCCCTAAATCCCCATAAACCACCCCAAAACCCCCCCAATCTCCCCCAGACCCCTCCCTAACCCCCTGCAGGCCGGCGATCACGCCCAGAACACGCCAAGCACACGCGTGTCGGCCACGAGAACCCCTCCCGATAACCAAACACCGAGAAAAAACGATAAAAATTGGCAAGAAAAGAGGAGGGAAACCCCCAAAGAGGGGGGCTGGGGTGTGGGGGGGGGGTCGGCCGGGGTCTCGGCGGGGTCTGGGCGTGTGCTTGGCGTGTCCTTAGCGTGTCCCCGCCCCTTTTAGGCACGAGCAAGACCCTATAACCCAAAAGAAGACCCAAACACGCTAAAAACACCCTAATAACATGCTAAGACACTAAAAACACGCTAAGACACCCTAATAACATGCTAAGACACGCTAAAACACCCTAATAACACGCTAAGACACGCTAATAACATGCTAAGCACATGCCAGGAACACGCTAGGACCACAATATTTCAACGCAGCCCCCTAAATCCCCATAAACCACCCCAAAACCCCCCCAATCTCCCCCAGACCCCTCCCTAACCCCCTGCAGGCCGGCGATCACGCCCAGAACACGCCAAGCACACGCGTGTCGGCCACGAGAACCCCTCCCGATAACCAAACACCGAGAAAAAACGATAAAAATTGGCAAGAAAAGAGGAGGGAAACCCTCAAAGAGGGGGGCTGGGGGTGGGGGTGGGGGTCGGCCGGGGTCTCGGCGGGGTCTGGGCGTGTGCTTGGCGTGTCCTTAGCGTGTCCCCGCCCCTTTTAGGCATGAGCACGGTGTCGGAGGCGGTGGCGGCGCGTCACTGCGGGCTGCGGGTGCTGGGGCTGTCGCTGATCACCAACGCGGCCCCGCTGCCCCCCGAGGACGGGGGTCCGGCCCCCGAGCCCCCCGCCGGGCACCAGGAGGTGCTGGAGGCCGCCAGCGCCGGCGCCCGGCACCTGCGGGAGCTGCTGGCACGGCTGGCGCCGCGCCTGGACGCCGGGCACGCGTGAGAGGGGAGGGGACGGGAGGGGGAGGACACGCTAAGGGGGGGCGGCGACACGGAGAGGGCACGGGGAGGACACGCTAACGGGGGTGGCGACACGTGGTGACATGGGTAGGACACGCTAAGGGGGGTGGTGACACGGAGAGGACACGCTAAGGGGGGTGGTCACACGGAGAGGACATGCTAAGGGGGTTATAACATGGGTAGGGCACGCTAAGGGTGGTGGTGACATGGGTAGGACACGCTAAGGGGGGTGGTGACACGGAGAGGACACGCTAAGGGGGGTGGTGACACGGAGAGGACATGCTAAGGGGGTTATAACATGGGTAGGGCACGCTAAGGGTGGTGGTGACATGGGTAGGACACGCTAAGGGTGGTTATAACATGGGTAGGGCACGCTAAGGGTGGTGGTGACATGGGTAGGACACACTAAGGGGGGTTATAACATGGGTAGGACACGCTAAGGGTGGTGGTGACACGGAGAGGACACGCTAAGGGTGGTGGTGACATGGGTAGGACACGCTAAGGGGGGTTATAACATGGGTAGGACACACTAAGGGTGGTGGTGACACGGAGAGGACACGCTAAGGGTGGTGGTGACATGGGTAGGACACGCTAAGGCGGCGACACGTGGTGACATGGGTAGGACACGCTAAGGGGGGTTATAACATGGGTAGGACACGCTAAGGGTGGTGGTGACATGGGTAGGACACACTAAGGGTGGTGGTGACACGGGGAGGACACGCTAAGGGGGTGGCAACACATGGTGACATGGGTAGGACACACTGGGGGGGTTATAACATGGGTAGGACACGCTAAGGGGGGTGGTGACACGGAGAGGACACGCTAAGGGGGGTGGTGACATGGGTAGGACACGCTAAGGGGTTATAACATGGGCAGGACACGCTAAGGGGGTGGTGACATGGGTAGGACACGCTAAGGGGGGTTATAACATGGGTAGGACACGCTAAGGGGGGTGGTGACATGGGTAGGACACGCTAAGGGGGGTGGTGACACGGGGAGGACACGCTAAGGGGGTTATGACACGGGTAGGGCGTGGGAAGGGTTGTAACATGGGTAGGACACGCTAAGGGTGACCTTAACATGTATAGGACATGAGAAGGGTGGTGACATGTGTAGGACACGCTAAGGGGGGTTATAACATGCGTAGGGCAGGGTAACGGTTATAACATGGGTAGGACACGCTAAGGGTGGTGGTGACATGGGTAGGACACGCTAAGGGTGGCAACACGTGTAGGACACGCTAAGGGTGACCATAACATGGGTAGGACACGCTAAGGGTGACCATAACATGGGTAGGACACGCTAAGGGTGGTGGTGACACGGGCAGGACACGCTAAGGGTGGCAACAAGATGCGTAAGAACACGCTAAGGACGCTGACGTGCCCACGGCCACGCCAACACGCTAAGGACACGCTAAGGCTGGCAGGACGCTAAGGCTGGCGGCGTGCTAAGAGCTGCAACACGCTAAGGACACGCTAAGGACAACATGCCGCGGATTACAACACGCGTGGGATTACAACACGCTAAGGAGAACGCGCTAGGGATCACAACACGCTAAGGACACGCTAAGGACAGCATGCCGCGGATTACAGCACGCGTGGGATTACAACACGCAAAGGAGAACGCGCTAAGGCTGTCGTGTGCGGGATTACGACACGCTAAGGAGAGCACGCTGGGGATCGCGACACGCTAAGGACACGCTAAGGAGTACGACACGTGTAGGAGAACACGCTAAGGACGACCACATGGTAAGGGCAACGCGCTGTGGGACGGCAACACGCTAAGGACACGGACAGCACGCTAAGGGCCGCGCAACACGCTAAGGACACGGCCCCGCTGCCACTGCATGCTGGGAGGACGGACACATGTCGTTAGCGTGTCGGCCCGTGTCGAGTCGCCGCCGGGCCTGCCCCTGGCCCCTGTTAATCCCGTGTTAATCCCGTGCCGGTGGCCTGTTGCCCCGCGCATGTTAATCCCGTGTTGATTCGCATCTGCCTGCCTTAATCCCGTGCTAATCCCGTGTCGATCGCATGTCGGCCGCGTGTTGGTTGCATGTCAATCCCATGTTCGTTCCCGTGTGCCTGCCCTAACCCCGTGTTAATCCCGTGTTGGCCCTGGGGCTGTCGCGTGTCGTCGGCACGTTAACCCATGTTAATCCCCTGCCCTCCCCCGCCCCATGTCGATAGCATGTTTGTAGCATGTTCGTTACGTGTTGGGACCTCCCCTGGTGCCGTGTTGGTCCCGTGTCACGCGCGTGTCCGTCCCGTGTCCGGTCCGGCTCCATCCCGTGTCAGTCCCGTCTTAATCCCGTGCCATTCCCTTGTTAATCCCGTGTTAATCCCATGTTTTTCCAACCCTACCCTTGTTAATCTGTGTAAATCCCGTGTTGTTCCCATGTAAATCCCATGTTTAAACAGTTTTGCCTGTGTTAATCCGTGTTAATCCCATGTAGAGCGCACTTTGACCCCCGTTTCTGTCCCGTGTCAATCACATGTCAATCCCCTGTTAATCCAGATTCAATCCCGTGTCAATCCCATATCAATCCAGATTCCGCACCCAGTCAATCCCGTGTCAATCCCTTGTTAATCCCGTGTTAATCCAGATTCCACCCCTTGTCAATCCCTTGTTAATCCCATGTTAATCCAGATTCTACCCTGGGTCAATCCCCTGTTAATCCAGATTCAATCCTGTGCCAATCCCATGTCAATCCCATGTTAATCCAGATTCAATCTCGTGTCAATCCCCTGTTAATCCAGATTCAATCCCATGTCAATCCCGTGTCAATTGCATGTGAATCCAGATTCAATCTTGTGTCAATCTCATGTTAATCCAGAATCTGTCCCATTTCAATCCTGTATTAATCCAGATTCCACCCCGTGTCCATCCCGTGTCAATCCCATTTTAATCCAGATTCCACCCTGTGTCAATCCCGTGTCAATCCAGATTCAATCCCGGTTCAATCCCTTGTCAATCCCATATTAATCCAGATTCAATCCACATGTCAATCCCATGTTAATCCAGATTCCACCCCGTGTCAATCCTGATTCTACCCCGTGTCGATCCCATGTTAATCCAGATTCCACCCCATGCCAATCCCGTGTTAATTCAGATTGAATCCCGTGTCAATTCAGATTGAATCCCGTGTCAATCTTGTGTCAGTCCCGTGTCAATCCCGTGTCAATCCAGATTCAATATTGTGTCAATCCCGTGTTAATCCAGATTCAGTCCCGTGTCAATCCCTTGTTAATCCCATGTCAATCCAGATTCCACCGTGAGTCAATCCCATGTCAATCCCGTGTAAATCCTGTGTCAATCCAGATTCCACCCCGTCTCAATCCCATGTCAATCCCATGTTAATCCAGATTCAGTCCCGTGTCAATCCGGGTTCCACAGCATGTCAATCCCGTGTCAATCCCGTGTCAATCCCATGTTAATCCAGATTCCATCCTGTGTCAATCCCATGTCAATCCCATGTTAATCCCATGTTAATCCATATTTAATCCTGTGTCAATCCCATGTTAATCCAGTTTCCACCCCGTGCTAATCCTGTGTCAATCCCATGTTAATCCCATCTCAATCCCATGTTAGTCCAGTGTCTATCCAGATTCCACCCTGTGTCAATCCCCTGTTAATCCAGATTAAATCCCGTGTCAGTCCCATGTTAATCCAGATTCCACCTGTGCTGATCCCGTGCCAATCCCATGTTAATCCAGTGTCAATCCAGATTCAATCCTGTGTCAATCCAGATTCCACCCCGTGTCAATCGCATGTTAATCCAGATTAAATCCCGTGTCAGTCCCATGTTAATCCAGATTCCACCCCGTGCTAATCCCGTGCCAATCCTATGATAATCCCGTGCCAATCCCATGTTAATCCCGTGCCAATCCTGTGTTAATCCCGTGCCAATCCCGTGTTAATCCCGTGTTAATCCCGTGTCTGTCCCGTGCCACCCCCCAGGACCACCCCCCGTGGGACCACCCCCTCATTAACCTCGGGCATTAATCACCCCTCCCCTAATCACCCCCTCGCCCACAATTAACGCCGTGTGCCTAATTAATTAATTACCGCCCCTCCCCCCCCCCCCCCCAATTAATTACCCACGAGCGGCCGGTTACGCGCGAATAGTTAATTAGGTCCGAGACCCCCCCCCCCGGTTAATTAATTGGCGGTAATTAATTAGGAGCAATTAATTAATTAGGAGTAAATAACGAATTAATTAGGAGTCGCTAATTATTAAAGGGCGCGGCGGAAGTGCCAGTATGCAAATGAGGCCGTGGGCGTTAACGAGGGGGCGGGGCTAAGGGCGTGGGCGGCGGGTGCCGGGGCGCGGCTCGTTAACGAAAGCGTTAATTGGCGTGGGGGAGGGGCGGGAGCCGGTCACGTGGTCAGGGCTAATTATAGCCCCGCCCCTCCCCCCTCCCGCCGGGGGCCCTCCTGGGGGGGTTGGGGACGGCGGGGGGGGGGCTATAGGGGCACGGGGGGGGTCCTATAGGGGCACGGGGGGGGTCCTATAGGGGCACAGGGGTCCTATAGGGGCATGCGGGGGTCCTATAGGGGCATGAGGGGGTCCTATAGGGGCACAGGGGTCCTATAGGGTCATGGGGTCCTATAGGGGCATGCGGGGGTCCTATAGGGGCATGAGGGGGTCCTATAGGGGCACAGGGGTCCTATAGGGTCATGGGATCCTATAGGGGCACGGGGTCCTATAGGGGAATGGGGGGGGTCCTATAGGGTCACGAGGGTCCTACAGGGGAATGGGGGGTCCTACAGGGTCATGGGGTCCTATAGGGGAATGGAGGGGTCCTATAGGGGCACGGGGGTCCTATAGGGGCACGGGGGGGTCCTATAGGGGCATGGGGTCCTATAGGGGCATGGGGGGGTCCTATACGGTCACAGGGGTCCTATAGGGGCACGGGGGTCCTATAGGGGAACGGGGGGGTCCTATAGGGTCATGGGGTCTTATAGGGGCATGGGGGGGTCCTATAGGGTCACGAGGGTCCTACAGGGCCGTGTGGGTCCTTTAGGGTCATGGGGTCCTATACGGTCACAGGGGTCCTATACGGTCACAGGGGTCCTATAGGGGCACGGGGGTCCTATAGGGTCATGGGATCCTATAGGGGCATGGGGGGGGTCCTATAGGGGAATGGGGGGGGTCCTATAGCGTCACAGGGGTCCTATAGGGGAACGGGGGGGTCCTATAGGGTCATGGGGGGGTCCTATAGGGGCACAGGGGTCCTATACTGGCATAGGTGTCCTATAGGGGAACGGGGAGGTCTTATAGGGTCATGGGGTTTTATAGGGGAATGGGGGGGTCCTATAGGGTCACGGGGGTCCTATAGGGTCATGGGGGGACTATAGGGCCAGGGGGGTCCTATAAGGTCATGGGGATGTGTGGGTCCTATAGTGGCTGTGGGCCCTATAGGGACATGTGGGTCCTATAGGGTCACAGGGGGGCTATAGGGTCATGAGGACAGGGTGGTCCTATAGGGACATGTGGGTGCTATAGGGCAGTGTGGGTCCCATAGGGGCATGGGGACATGTGGGTCCTATAGGGACGTGTGGGCCCTATAGGGACACTGGGACAGCGGGGTCCTATAGGGCATGTGGGCCCTATAGAGGCATGTGGGTCCTATAGGGGCGTGGGGACAGGGGGGTCCTATAGGGACATGTGGGTGCTATAGGGATGTGGGGGTCCTATAGGGGAATAGGGGACCTATAGGGGCACTGGGACGGGGGTCCTATAGGGGCACGGGGGGGTCCTATAGGGGCATGGGGGGACCTATAGGGGCGTGTGGGTCCCATAGGGGCATGGGGACAAGGGGGTCCTATAGGGACGTGGGGGGGCTATAGGGGCACTGGGACAGGGGGGTCCTATAGGGACTTGTGGGTCCTATAGGGCCGTGTGGGCCCTGTGGGGACATGTGGGTCCTATAGGGCTGCGTGGGTCCTATGGGGCTGTGCGGGTCCTATAGGACTCTGTGGGTCTTATGGGGCCGTGTGTGTCCCATGGGGCTGTGGGTCCTGTGGATCCTATAGGGAGATGTGGAGTCCCATGGGTCCTATAGGGCCGCGTGGGTCCTATAGGGACACGTGGGTCCCGAGGGGCTGTGGGTCCCATGGGTCCTTATAGGGCCATGTGTCCCCTGGCCCCTATGGGGCCGTGTGGGTCCTATGGGGCTGCGGGTCCTATGGGGCTGCGTGGGTCCTATAGGGACAAGTGGGTCCCGTGGGGCTGTGCGGGTCCTATAGGACTGTATGGGTCCTATAGGGTCCCGTGGGTCCCATGGGGCCGTGTGGGTCCTATGGGGCTGTGAGTCCTATAGGGTCGTGTGGGTCCCATGGGACCTATAGGGCTGTGTGGGCCCTATGGGGCCGTGGGACCTATAGGGCCATGTGGGTCCTATAGGGACAAGTGGGTCCCGTGGGTCCTATAGGGCTGCGTGGATCCTATGGGGCTGCATGGATCCTATGGGGCTGTGGGCCCTATAGAGACATGCAGATCCTATAGGGACATGTGGGTCCTGCAGGTCCTATGGGGCTGTGTGGATCCTATAGGGCCATGGGTCCCCCTGGGTCCCACAGGTCCCCCTGGGTCCTATAGGGCCGTGTGTCCCCTATAGGGCTGTGCGTCCCCTATGGATCCTATAGGGGCCCCATAGGGTCCTGTGGGTCCTTATAGGGCCGTGCCCCCCCCCCCCCGGCCCTATAGGGCCCCTATAGACCCCTATAGGGCCCTATAGGCCCCTATAGGCCCCTCGGGGCCCCCCTTTTCGGGTCCCCCCCGTTACGTCACGGCCCCTCCCCCCCCCGTGTGGGTGGGGGGAGGGGCGGGGGGGCTTCCCCCGGGTGGGGGAGGGGCGGCCGGCAAAGGCAAGTGAAGGTGGCGGGGGGGGGGGGGAGGGGGCGGGAAAAAAAGCCCCTAAAAATGCCCCAAAAAAGCCCCGATCGGCCCCAAAACCCCGCCGGGGGGATTCCCCGGGCGTTTTTCTCCCCCCCACCGTGGGTTTTGGGGCCGCCCCCCCCCTTCCTAATTAACGCCCCCCCCTTAATTAACGCCCCCCCCCCCCCAAGGGGACGGGCACAAAATGGCGGCCGGGGGGGAGGGGTCAGAGAGGGGCGGGGTCAAAGGTCGTGACCCCGCCCCCCCAAATTTCGCCCCCCCCCCCCCGCCCCCTCACGGCGTGACCCCAAGATGGCGGAGCCGAGGGAGGAGGGCAGCGAGGTGAGGGGGGATTTGGGGGGAAAAAGAGGGGTTTTGGGAAAGTTGGGGGGTGGGGGTGGGGGAAGAACGGGGGGGGGGGGGGGTGAGGGGTTGGTTTTGGGGGGAAAATGGGGGGTTTTGGGGGAAAAGGGGGGGGGGTTTGGGGAAAAAGTGGGGGTTTGGGGGGGGCACAGGGTGGTTCTGAGGGGAAAATGGGGGATTCTGAGGGGGC
>NW_024429143.1:0-15900 GCF_009769625.2 Cygnus olor
CCCTCCCATACGGTGTTTTTTGTTTGAGCTGGAGTCCAAACTGCGGAGGAGAGTGCTGTGATCATGTTAAGGCAGATGATGAGACGGCCGGACGGACCCAGCGTGCTGGCACCCATCTAGGACCGGCTCCTGTTAAAACACAAGCACAACCTCGGCCCCAATTTATTAGAGCGTAGTGCCCTTGCCAATGATTGGTGCTTTAATTTTTTACCATGACTTGTGCCCTTTCTTTAACTGAGTTTCTCCCAGATCTGTCTCCCAGATCTGTCTGTCTCCCAGATATGTCTGTTGCCTTTTCTCCTGCATGGACAGATGCAAGGACCTTCCTCTGTCCATCGGTTTAAAAAATTAAGAACATAGCATGCTTTAGCTATCTTTTCCTGGGGAGTCACACCCCTATTCCCCCTTTTTTGTTGTTTTAGAAGCATAGCTTTTAGGGTATCATAGGCCTGTTCAATAATTACTTGACCCGTGGGGAGAACCCGTCAGATGTTGAATACCCCACTGTTGAAAAGAAAAAAAAAGTGGGTTGCATGAGTGCCCATATCCTGGCCCATTATCTGTTTTAATCATTTTTGGAACTCCTAATTTCGCAAAAGCTGACAGAAGATGTTGACACACATCCTTTGCCTTTTCTCCTGCATGAACAGATGCAAAAATACAATCAGAAAAGGTATCAGTTGAAACATAAACATAGCAAAGTTTTCCGAATTCTGGCAAGTGTTTAACAAACAATCCTTTAAGTCTATTACTATTAATGTCCATGACTGGGGGAGCATAGTTGGAGTTGGTAATCCCGGCTGAAGTGCTCCCATATCTTCCATGACTTCATTAATTTTTCTCAGATCATGTAACAGTCTCCATTTTCCATTCCTTTTCTTGATTACAAACACCGGAGACTTCCAGGGCTAGTCGTGGGAACAATATGTCTCGCTTTAAATTGTTAAGCAACTCGGCCTTCGGGCCCTACGCATCCTATTCCTCCCGGATCGAAGGGAAGCAGATCCGGCTCCTTTTCAGGGCCCGTAGGGCCTGGATCAAAAGGAACGTTCAGGTCACCAGGGGGCATAACAGCAAAGGCCTGCGTTGGCTGTAGCGGCGGAGGGGCCGATGGCGTAGCAGGTGGATCAGTAAACGAGCCCGCAGCTCCCTCACTGTCTGGCAAAGCACACGTTTCTGATTGTGGTCCCACAGGGCTCTTTAAGGCCTCAGAGACTGCTCGCCAGGTGCCGAGCAATCCCGCCACAACCTTGTCATTTTTAGTAGCAGAGTCCCACACCTTGACCTCAATTTGGTCCCATGTTTCAGGATCATAAACTGTCTGATTCGTAATAAAGGGAATAAGCTGTAAGGTTACGAGGACATTTTTGTTTCTAAGGACATATGATTCCCCATAGCGTGCAACTGCTTACCTTCGGCCAGTGAGGGGCAGTTGTGTGCGCGGGTCTGCTTCTCTCAGCTTGAGCTTCCAGCTCGGGTGCGCCTATTTCCAGCGACTTTCAATAGGAGACTCTTTCCAGCTCCGGTGCGCCTATTTCCAGCGACTTTCAATACGAGCTTCTTTCCAGCTTGGGTGCGCTTCCTTTCAGCGACTTTCAATACGAGCTTCTCTGAGCGGTTTGCTGAGTTTGGCCGAACCTATCTTCATGAGGCAATCAATGTCCCTGTTCCTGTCCTGGTCCCTGTTCTGCTAGCCTGTCCCTATTCATTCCTTGTTTGGTTTTGTCCCTGTTCTGTTAGCCTGTCCCTGTTCCTGTTCTTCATGTCCCTGTTCGGGCACCATTTGTTGCGTAACGACCACACGGACACCAGGGTTCTTTTAGGATCAGTAACTGCTACTTCTTTATTGATGACATAACTTCATTATCTTTTACTGAGGGCCTAACTTCATCTCTCATGTTGAGGACATAACTTCATTATTCTTGTTGCCTCCCCATATTGAGGACAGGCTTCCTTCTTATACCATTCGCCCCACAGCAGTACTTTTCCACTAACTAACTATTCATTGGTCAACAACTTTGCCTGGCAACAGCAAACACCCAGCAACTTCCATGCCTTAATGGCTGGAGAACAGGCAACCCGAGACAGCAAGGCGTCTCCTGAATCACCCTTCTTTGTTCCCTCTGAACTCTTTACATTCCTGATGGCCTCATCGTTAAGAGTCCGATGTTATCACCAACCATGGGGCTTGTCGACCCCCATGGCCACACTCCCACATCTCCCCCTTCTTTATTAACATAAAAAAGCACGATTAACACAAATTAAGAAAGCACGATTAACACAAATTAAAACACAGAGAAAAACTACCAGGCATACTAATTCTATCTTTAACAAACTTTGTAACCACATCCCTGGCAGAGGCAGGCACTGAGTGCTGCCCAGCCGGGGGGGCTTTGGCTGCCCCTCCAACTCCTGGAGTCCTTCTTTGTGGGTCCTGCATATGCCAGCGGGACCCTCCCATACGGTGTTTTTTGTTTGAGCTGGAGTCCAAACCGCGGAGGAGAGTGCTGTGATCATGTTAAGGCAGATGATGAGACGGCCGGACGGACCCAGCGTGCTGGCACCCATCTAGGACCGGCTCCTGTTAAAACACAAGCACAACCTCGGCCCCAATTTATTAGAGCGTAGTGCCCTTGCCAATGATTGGTGCTTTAATTTTTTACCATGACTTGTGCCCTTTCTTTAACTGAGTTTCTCCCAGATCTGTCTCCCAGATCTGTCTGTCTCCCAGATATGTCTGTTGCCTTTTCTCCTGCATGGACAGATGCAAGGACCTTCCTCTGTCCATCGGTTTAAAAAATTAAGAACATAGCATGCTTTAGCTATCTTTTCCTGGGGAGTCACACCCCTATTCCCCCTTTTTTGTTGTTTTAGAAGCATAGCTTTTAGGGTATCATAGGCCTGTTCAATAATTACTTGACCCGTGGGGAGAACCCGTCAGATGTTGAATACCCCACTGTTGAAAAGAAAAAAAAAGTGGGTTGCATGAGTGCCCATATCCTGGCCCATTATCTGTTTTAATCATTTTTGGAACTCCTAATTTCGCAAAAGCTGACAGAAGATGTTGACACACATCCTTTGCCTTTTCTCCTGCATGAACAGATGCAAAAATACAATCAGAAAAGGTATCAGTTGAAACATAAACATAGCAAAGTTTTCCGAATTCTGGCAAGTGTTTAACAAACAATCCTTTAAGTCTATTACTATTAATGTCCATGACTGGGGGAGCATAGTTGGAGTTGGTAATCCCGGCTGAAGTGCTCCCATATCTTCCATGACTTCATTAATTTTTCTCAGATCATGTAACAGTCTCCATTTTCCATTCCTTTTCTTGATTACAAACACCGGAGACTTCCAGGGCTAGTCGTGGGAACAATATGTCTCGCTTTAAATTGTTAAGCAACTCGGCCTTCGGGCCCTACGCATCCTATTCCTCCCGGATCGAAGGGAAGCAGATCCGGCTCCTTTTCAGGGCCCGTAGGGCCTGGATCAAAAGGAACGTTCAGGTCACCAGGGGGCATAACAGCAAAGGCCTGCGTTGGCTGTAGCGGCGGAGGGGCCGATGGCGTAGCAGGTGGATCAGTAAACGAGCCCGCAGCTCCCTCACTGTCTGGCAAAGCACACGTTTCTGATTGTGGTCCCACAGGGCTCTTTAAGGCCTCAGAGACTGCTCGCCAGGTGCCGAGCAATCCCGCCACAACCTTGTCATTTTTAGTAGCAGAGTCCCACACCTTGACCTCAATTTGGTCCCATGTTTCAGGATCATAAACTGTCTGATTCGTAATAAAGGGAATAAGCTGTAAGGTTACGAGGACATTTTTTGTTTCTAAGGACATATGATTCCCCATAGCGTGCAACTGCTTACCTTCGGCCAGTGAGGGGCAGTTGTGTGCGCGGGTCTGCTTCTCTCAGCTTGAGCTTCCAGCTCAGGTGCGCCTATTTCCAGCGACTTTCAATACGAGCCTCTTTCCAGCTCCGGTGCGCCTATTTCCAGCGACTTTCAGTACGAGCTTCTTTCCAGCTTGGGTGCGCTTCCTTTCAGCGACTTTCAATACGAGCTTCTCTGAGCGGTTTGCTGAGTTTGGCCGAACCTATCTTCATGAGGCAATCAATGTCCCTGTTCCTGTCCTGGTCCCTGTTCTGCTAGCCTGTCCCTATTCATTCCTTGTTTGGTTTTGTCCCTGTTCTGTTAGCCTGTCCCTGTTCCTGTTCTTCATGTCCCTGTTCGGGCACCATTTGTTGCGTAACGACCACACGGACACCAGGGTTCTTTTAGGATCAGTAACTGCTACTTCTTTATTGATGACATAACTTCATTATCTTTTACTGAGGGCCTAACTTCATCTCTCATGTTGAGGACATAACTTCATTATTCTTGTTGCCTCCCCATATTGAGGACAGGCTTCCTTCTTATACCATTCGCCCCACAGCAGTACTTTTCCACTAACTAACTATTCATTGGTCAACAACTTTGCCTGGCAACAGCAAACACCCAGCAACTTCCATGCCTTAATGGCTGGAGAACAGGCAACCCGAGACAGCAAGGCGTCTCCTGAATCACCCTTCTTTGTTCCCTCTGAACTCTTTACATTCCTGATGGCCTCATCGTTAAGAGTCCGATGTTATCACCAACCATGGGGCTTGTCGACCCCCATGGCCACACTCCCACATCTCCCCCTTCTTTATTAACATAAAAAAGCACGATTAACACAAATTAAGAAAGCACGATTAACACAAATTAAAACACAGAGAAAAACTACCAGGCATACTAATTCTATCTTTAACAAACTTTGTAACCACATCCCTGGCAGAGGCAGGCACTGAGTGCTGCCCAGCCGGGGGGGCTTTGGCTGCCCCTCCAACTCCTGGAGTCCTTCTTTGTGGGTCCTGCATATGCCAGCGGGACCCTCCCATACGGTGTTTTTTGTTTGAGCTGGAGTCCAAACCGCGGAGGAGAGTGCTGTGATCATGTTAAGGCAGATGATGAGACGGCCGGACGGACCCAGCGTGCTGGCACCCATCTAGGACCGGCTCCTGTTAAAACACAAGCACAACCTCGGCCCCAATTTATTAGAGCGTAGTGCCCTTGCCAATGATTGGTGCTTTAATTTTTTACCATGACTTGTGCCCTTTCTTTAACTGAGTTTCTCCCAGATCTGTCTCCCAGATCTGTCTGTCTCCCAGATCTGTCTGTTGCCTTTTCTCCTGCATGGACAGATGCAAGGACCTTCCTCTGTCCATCGGTTTAAAAAATTAAGAACATAGCATGCTTTAGCTATCTTTTCCTGGGGAGTCACACCCCTATTCCCCCTTTTTTGTTGTTTTAGAAGCATAGCTTTTAGGGTATCATAGGCCTGTTCAATAATTACTTGACCCGTGGGGAGAACCCGTCAGATGTTGAATACCCCACTGTTGAAAAGAAAAAAAAAGTGGGTTGCATGAGTGCCCATATCCTGGCCCATTATCTGTTTTAATCATTTTTGGAACTCCTAATTTCGCAAAAGCTGACAGAAGATGTTGACACACATCCTTTGCCTTTTCTCCTGCATGAACAGATGCAAAAATACAATCAGAAAAGGTATCAGTTGAAACATAAACATAGCAAAGTTTTCCGAATTCTGGCAAGTGTTTAACAAACAATCCTTTAAGTCTATTACTATTAATGTCCATGACTGGGGGAGCATAGTTGGAGTTGGTAATCCCGGCTGAAGTGCTCCCATATCTTCCATGACTTCATTAATTTTTCTCAGATCATGTAACAGTCTCCATTTTCCATTCCTTTTCTTGATTACAAACACCGGAGACTTCCAGGGCTAGTCGTGGGAACAATATGTCTCGCTTTAAATTGTTAAGCAACTCGGCCTTCGGGCCCTACGCATCCTATTCCTCCCGGATCGAAGGGAAGCAGATCCGGCTCCTTTTCAGGGCCCGTAGGGCCTGGATCAAAAGGAACGTTCAGGTCACCAGGGGGCATAACAGCAAAGGCCTGCGTTGGCTGTAGCGGCGGAGGGGCCGATGGCGTAGCAGGTGGATCAGTAAACGAGCCCGCAGCTCCCTCACTGTCTGGCAAAGCACACGTTTCTGATTGTGGTCCCACAGGGCTCTTTAAGGCCTCAGAGACTGCTCGCCAGGTGCCGAGCAATCCCGCCACAACCTTGTCATTTTTAGTAGCAGAGTCCCACACCTTGACCTCAATTTGGTCCCATGTTTCAGGATCATAAACTGTCTGATTCGTAATAAAGGGAATAAGCTGTAAGGTTACGAGGACATTTTTTGTTTCTAAGGACATATGATTCCCCATAGCGTGCAACTGCTTACCTTCGGCCAGTGAGGGGCAGTTGTGTGCGCGGGTCTGCTTCTCTCAGCTTGAGCTTCCAGCTCGGGTGCGCCTATTTCCAGCGACTTTCAATACGAGCTCTTTCCAGCTCCGGTGCGCCTATTTCCAGCGACTTTCAGTACGAGCTTCTTTCCAGCTTGGGTGCGCTTCCTTTCAGCGACTTTCAATACGAGCTTCTCTGAGCGGTTTGCTGAGTTTGGCCGAACCTATCTTCATGAGGCAATCAATGTCCCTGTTCCTGTCCTGGTCCCTGTTCTGCTAGCCTGTCCCTATTCATTCCTTGTTTGGTTTTGTCCCTGTTCTGTTAGCCTGTCCCTGTTCCTGTTCTTCATGTCCCTGTTCGGGCACCATTTGTTGCGTAACGACCACACGGACACCAGGGTTCTTTAGGATCAGTAACTGCTACTTCTTTATTGATGACATAACTTCATTATCTTTTACTGAGGGCCTAACTTCATCTCTCATGTTGAGGACATAACTTCATTATTCTTGTTGCCTCCCCATATTGAGGACAGGCTTCCTTCTTATACCATTCGCCCCACAGCAGTACTTTTCCACTAACTAACTATTCATTGGTCAACAACTTTGCCTGGCAACAGCAAACACCCAGCAACTTCCATGCCTTAATGGCTGGAGAACAGGCAACCCGAGACAGCAAGGCGTCTCCTGAATCACTGTTGTGGTTTAGCCCGGCTGGCAGTCAAACACCACACAGCCGTTCGCTCACCCTCCCCCCTCCCTCTCCGGGATGGGGGAGAGAAACGGGAAAGTGAAGCCTGTGAGTTGAGATAAAGACAGTTTATTAAGACAGGGAAAAGAATAACAACAATAATAATAATAATAATAGTATTACTACTAATAATGTGTACGAAATAAGTGATGCACAATGCAATTGCTCACCACCCGTTGACCGATGCCCAGCCTATCCCCGAGCAGCCGGCCCCCCCTCCACCCCGGCTAGCCACCCCTATATATTGTTCAGCATGACGTCAGATGGTATGGAATACCCCTTTGGTCAGTTTGGGTCAGCTGTCCTGGGTCTGTCCCCTCCCAGCTTCTGCTGCATCCCTAGCCTGCTCGCTAGCAGGACAGAGAGAGGCTGAAAAGTCCTTGGCTTGGTGTAAGCACTGCTCTACAACAATTAAAACATCAGCATGTTATCAGCGCTCTTCTCATTCTAATCCAAAACATAGCACCCTGCCAGCTACTAGGAGGAAAATTAACTCTGTCCTAACTGAAACCAGGACAGATATCCACCCCTTATTCCATACCATTTATGTCATGCTCAGGTTACACTCTTTCCAATACCTTCTAATTAATCACCATTTTCATCTATGATATATAGCAACCATGGTAGTGATGACATACAGTGTTATATGATAATTAACATACTACAATTCAACTCATGGGCTATTCTCACCCAGTATTAGGTCCCCTTGAGGTACACACCGGACCTCCCCATTCTCTTGCATTACCCACCAAGTGCATCCAGGTCCCCGAGCAAAAGCAATCCCACGAATGGGCTTGCCTTTTCCTGAGGCGGGAGTAGCCCAGACTGTCTTACCCAGCATGTTTCTTACGTGCACTACAGGAACTTTATCCCCTTCTACAGTGCGTAACAGGTTTGATTGGGCAGGTCCAGCTCGGTTGGCAGATCCTCTAGTATTGACTAACCAGGTGGCCTTTGCCAGATGTGTTTCCCAATTTTTGAATGTCCCAGCACCCATTGCTTTCAGTGTAGTCTTTAACAGTCCATTGTATCGTTCAACTTTCCCGGAGGCTGGTGCATGATAAGGGATGTGATACACCCACTCAATACCATGTTCTTTGGCCCAAGTGTCTATAAGGTTGTTTCGGAAATGAGTCCCATTGTCTGACTCAATTCTTTCTGGGGTGCCATGTCGCCATAGGACTTGCTTTTCAAGGCCCAGGATAGTGTTCCGGGCGGTGGCATGGGGCACAGGATATGTTTCCAGCCATCCGGTGGTTGCTTCCACCATTGTAAGCACGTGGCGCTTGCCGTTGCGGGTTTGGGGGAGTGTGATGTAATCAATCTGCCAGGCCTCTCCATATTTGTATTTCAGCCATCGTCCTCCATACCAGAGAGGCTTTGACCGTTTGGCTTGTTTAATTGCAGCACATGTTTCACAATCATGAATAACCTGTGCTATAGTGTCCATGGTCAGGTCCACCCCTCGGTCACGAGCCCATCTGTATGTTGCATCTCTACCTTGATGGCCTGAGGTGTCATGGGCCCATCGGGCTATAAATAATTCACCTTTATGTTGCCAGTCCAGGTCCACCTGAGCCACTTCAATCTTAGCAGCCTGATCCACCTGCTGGTTGTTTTGATGTTCTTCAGTAGCCCGATTCTTGGGCACATGAGCATCTACATGGCGTACCTTTACAACCAGGTTCTCTACCCGGGCAGCAATATCTTGCCACAATGCAGCAGCCCAGATGGGTTTGCCCCGGCGTTCCCAGTTGTTCTGCTTCCATTGCTGTAACCACCCCCACAGGGCATTTGCTACCATCCATGAATCAGTATAGAGATAGAGAACTGGCCACTTTTCTCGTTCAGCAATATCTAAGGCCAGCTGAACGGCTTTCACTTCTGCAAACTGACTCGATTCACCTTCTCCCTCAGCAGCTTCTGCAACTCGTCGTGTAGGACTCCATACAGCAGCTTTCCATCTCCGATGCTTTCCCACAATACGACAGGACCCATCAGTGAACAGGGCATATTTCTTCTCATTTTCTGGTAGCTTGTTGTACAGTGGGGCTTCTTCAGCACGGACCACCTCCTCCTCTGACGATATCCCAAAGTACTTGCCTTCTGGCCAGTCCATAATCACTTCCAGGATTCCTGGGCGACTGGGGTTTCCTATTCGAGCCCGCTGAGTAATCAGTGCAACCCACTTGCTCCATGTAGCATCAGTTGCATGATGTGTAGAGGGGACCCTTCCTCTGAACATCCAACCCAGTACCGGCAGTCGGGGTGCCAGGAGGAGCTGCGCTTCAGTACCGACCACTTCCGAAGCAGATCGAACTCCCTCATATGCTGCCAATATCTCCTTTTCGGTTGGAGTATAGCGGGCCTCAGATCCTCTGTATCCCCGACTCCAAAACCCCAGGGGTCGACCTCGAGTTTCCCCAGGTTCTTTCTGCCAGAGGCTCCAGGTGGGGCCATTCTCCCCGGCTGCGGTGTAGAGCACATTCTTTACATCTGGTCCTGTTCGGACTGGCCCAAGGGCTACTGCATGAACTATTTCCTGTTTAATTTGTTCAAAGGCTTGTCGTTGCTCAGGGCCCCATTCAAAAGCATTCTTCTTACGAGTTACTTGGTAGAGCGGGTTTACAATCAGACTGTAATTTGGAATATGCATTCTCCAAAACCCCACGACACCTAGGAAAGTTTGTGTTTCCTTCTTGCTAGTTGGTGGAGACATAGCTGTTATTTTGTTGATCACATCCATTGGGATTTGACGACGTCCATCTTGCCATTTTATTCCTAAAAACTGGATCTCTCGTGCAGGTCCTTTAACTTTATTTTGTTTTATGGCAAAACCGGCCTTCAGAAGGATTTGGACTATTTTCTTCCCTTTCTCGAAAACTTCCTCTGCAGTGTCACCCCACACAATGATGTCACGATGTACTGCAGGTGTTCAGGAGCCTCCCCCTGCTCCAGCGCAGACTGGATCAGTCCATGGCAAATGGTAGGGCTATGTTTCCACCCCTGGGGCAGCCGATTCCAAGTATATTGGACTCCCCTCCAAGTGAAAGCAAACTGTGGCCTGCACTCTGCTGCTAGAGGGATGGAGAAAAATGCATTAGCAATATCAATTGTGGCATACCACTTGGCTGCCTTTGATTCCAGTTCGTACTGGAGTTCTAGCATGTCCGGCACTGCAGCACTCAGTGGTGGCGTGACTTCGTTCAGGCCACGATAGTCCACTGTTAGTCTCCACTCACCATTAGACTTTCGCACTGGCCATATGGGACTATTAAAAGGTGAATGGGTCTTGCTGATCACTCCTTGGCTCTCCAGTTGACGAATAGCTCGTGGATGGGAATCAGGGAGTCTCGGTTGGTGCGATATTGCCGCCGGTGCACAGTTGTGGTAGCGATTGGCACTTGCTGTTCTTCAACCCTCAGCAACCCCACAACAGAAGGGTCCTCTGAGAGACCGGGCAAGGTAGACAACTGTTTAATGTCCTCTGTCTCTAAGGCAGCTATGCCAAAAGCCCAGCGGAACCCTTTTGGGTCCTTGAAATATCCTCTTCTAAGATAGTCTATGCCAAGGATGCACGGAGCATCCGGGCCAGTCACAATACGGTGCTTTTGCCACTCATTTACGGTTAGACTCACTTCAGCTTCCAATACAGTTAACTGCTGGGATCCCCCTGTCACGCCATAAATACAGATGGGCTCTGGCCCTTTACAGCTGGATGGCATTAGAGTACATTGTGCACCGGTGTCTACTAGAGCCTTATACTTCTGTGCGTCAGACGTGCCAGGCCATCGAATCCACACAGTCCAATAAACTCGGTTGTCCCTTTCCTCCCCCTGGCTGGAGGCAGGGCCCCTCTAGTCCTGGTCAGAATCTTCACTTCTGTGTTTAAAAGACTGCCTGCTAGAAGTTGGAGCAGCAAACTTTTCAGAGAACCCCTTTCTCCCGATTGTTTTCTTTTGCAACTCACGTACCCGTGCCTCTAGAGTCTCAGTAGATTTTCCATCCCATTTTCTCATGTCCTCTCCATGGTCACGTAGGTAAAACCACAGGGTGGTGCGGGGTGTGTACCCACCATATTGTCTTCTTTGCATGGATGCACGTTTACCCCTAATAGCCGAGACGCTGGTTTGTACAGGTGGGGAAGAAAATACACTCTCTTTAAGTTGCTGGACCTCTTCAATAAGTTTCTCCAAAGTATTCTCTTTTAGTTGGTGGCCACTGGTTCGTTCAGGTGGGGGGGAACATAAATTCTCTTTAAGTTGGTGGACCTCTTCAATAAGTTTCTCCAAAGTATTCTCTTTTAGTTGGTGGCCACTGGTTTGTTCAGGTGGGGGGGAAGATAAATCCTCTTTAAGTTGGTGGAACTCTTCAGAGAGTTTCTCCACAGCCGAGACGCAGGCCTGTAGGGAAGAGGAGAGATTTCCTTCGTACTCCCGGAGTTGTTTAGCCATGTCACCCACTGTGGGATCTTCACCGTTTTTCCAGGTTATTATTGCCAATGTGCTGGCCCATGTTGATGGTGCATTCCGTACAAACTTCCGCCATATGGGTCGAGTACACTGGACTTCATCTGGATCTGTGGATGTTTGTGCATCGTCTAAGTCCTTATAAATTACTTCCCGTACGGCTAATTCCCTCAGGTACTGAATTCCCTTCTCCATGGTGGTCCACTTGACTGGTACACATACAAGTTCTTCCTTGTAGGGATACCTTCCCTTCACAGCTAACAGGAGACGCCTCCAGAGGCTGTGAGATCGTGCTCCATCTCCAATTGCTTTGTCAATGCTTGCATCTCTAGCAAGGGATCCCAACCGCTTGGCTTCCCTGCCCTCTAATTTCACACCATTGGCTCCAGTGTCCCAGCACCGGAGCAGCCAGGTGACAAGCTGTTCACCTATACAGCGACCAAAATCTTTTCGCACATCTCGTAGCTCACGCTGGTATAGGGTTCGGGTAGTTACTGTTGACTTACTGACATCCTCATCCTCATCTTCATCCTCCTGCACACTTGATGGCCCAGCCTCGTCTTCTCCACACCCAGACTTAGCAGAAGACTTTTTGCGTTCTAAACGACCTGCGTCTCTATACCATTTTTTCACCTTTTCTACAGGGGCAACTTGCACTGCTACAGCTCGCTTCTCCGACCCAGCCACAGGGTCTGCCACAGGGATTGGAATACCCTCTGCAGGGTCAACTTGCACTGCTACAGTTCGTTTCTCCGACCCAGCCACAGGGTCTGCCACAGGGGTTGGAGTACCCTCTGCAGGGGCAACTTGCACTGCTACAGTTCGTTTCTCTGACCCAGCCACAGGGTCTGCCACAGGGGTTGGAGTACCCTCTGCAGGGGCAACTTGCACTGCTACAGTTCGTTTCTCTGACCCAGCCACAGGAGTGGGAATGGCTGCGGGAGCTGGAGCCGGGACGGCTGCGGGAGCTGGAGCCGGAATGGCTGCGGGAGCTGGAGCCGGGACGGCTGCGGGAGCTGGAACGGCTGCGGGAGCTGGAGCCGGGACAGCTGCGGGAGCTGGAGCCGGAATGGCTGCGGGAGCTGGAGCCGGAACGGCTGCGGGAGCTGGAACGGCTGCGGGAGCTGGAACGGCTGCGGGAGCTGGAGCCGGGACAGCTGCGGGAGCTGGAGCTGGAACGGCTGCGGGAGCTGGAGCCGGAACGGCTGCGGGAGCTGGTACGGCTGCGGGAGCTGGAGCCGGGACAGCTGTGGGAGCTGGAGCCGGAACGGCTGCGGGAGCTGGAGCCGGAACGGCTGCGGGAGCTGGAGCCGGAGTGGCTGCAGGAGCCGGGACTGGAACGGCCGCAGGGTCTGTCACTAGGTTGATAGTAGCATCAATTGCAGCTCGATAGGCACAAGCCAGACCCCAGCACGCCACAGTGATTTGTGTCACTTTGGAACTGCCAGAGTCATGACACCTTTTTTTCAAGCATTCTACCAGTTTTTTAGGATTTTGCAGTTGTTCAGGGGTGAATGTCCAAAACACTGGAGGTGCCCACTGCCCTAGAAACCTGCCCATATCCTCCCACACTCCCTGCCACTCGCAAATATCCCGCCTCAAGACAGATCTCCGGATGAGATTCCTAAGTAGTTGTTTAACCTTAAACAAAACCTGAAGCGCATTCAGGAGACATAACAACAAGAACATGCTGGTCTGAGTATCCCAAGGATATTCAACATCTTGGAGAGCTACCGTAACTAGCTCGGGGGATAAGAGGGTGGTGAAGGAGGAAGGGAGAGTGAACAGGTAGGAAAAAATATCTTCCCCTGTCCCCTCCAGAGACTGACTCCCTGATGAAAAAAGGCAATAGGTGTAATTGCTAATAGTTTCTGAGATATGGTTTCCGAAGTATAGAGTCGACGACAGTGCTGAGTACAAATACCAGGTTAGAGTCATGACCAGATACTTCATCATTTCATAAGCCATCGTTACACCACACAGTACCATAACAATCTTAAACCAGGGCCCGGAAAGGGTAAACAGCACGACAGGGAGCACATACAGAAAGTAACTTGCTATAAAACTCAATTTGGGAAACAGGCACAGCAGACTTGAGATTAAGGCAATCAACATTGTGACTAGCAACTATTAAGCAGGTCGAATACTTATACCAATTTTAGTTTAACACACTCTGGTCAAATCTGTCGATATCTCAACCCTTCGAGCCCCACGTTGGGCGCCAAATGGGCTGTTGTGGTTTAGCCCGGCTGGCAGTCAAACACCACACAGCCGTTCGCTCACCCTCCCCCCTCCCTCTCCGGGATGGGGGAGAGAAACGGGAAAGTGAAGCCTGTGAGTTGAGATAAAGACAGTTTATTAAGACAGGGAAAAGAATAACAACAATAATAATAATAATAATAGTATTACTACTAATAATGTGTACGAAATAAGTGATGCACAATGCAATTGCTCACCACCCGTTGACCGATGCCCAGCCTATCCCCGAGCAGCCGGCCCCCCCTCCACCCTGGCTAGCCACCCCTATATATTGTTCAGCATGACGTCAGATGGTATGGAATACCCCTTTGGCCAGTTTGGGTCAGCTGTCCTGGGTCTGTCCCCTCCCAGCTTCTGCTGCATCCCTAGCCTGCTCGCTAGCAGGACAGAGAGAGGCTGAAAAGTCCTTGGCTTGGTGTAAGCACTGCTCTACAACAATTAAAACATCAGCATGTTATCAGCGCTCTTCTCATTCTAATCCAAAACATAGCACCCTGCCAGCTACTAGGAGGAAAATTAACTCTGTCCTAACTGAAACCAGGACAATCACCCTTCTTTGTTCCCTCTGAACTCTTTACATTCCTGATGGCCTCATCGTTAAGAGTCCGATGTTATCACCAACCATGGGGCTTGTCGACCCCCATGGCCACACTCCCACATCTCCCCCTTCTTTATTAACATAAAAAAGCACGATTAACACAAATTAAGAAAGCACGATTAACACAAATTAAAACACAGAGAAAAACTACCAGGCATACTAATTCTATCTTTAACAAACTTTGTAACCACATCCCTGGCAGAGGCAGGCACTGAGTGCTGCCCAGCCGGGGGGGCTTTGGCTGCCCCTCCAACTCCTGGAGTCCTTCTTTGTGGGTCCTGCATATGCCAGCGGGACCCTCCCATACGGTGTTTTTTGTTTGAGCTGGAGTCCAAACCGCGGAGGAGAGTGCTGTGATCATATTAAGGCAGATGATGAGACGGCCGGACGGACCCAGCGTGCTGGCACCCATCTAGGACCGGCTCCTGTTAAAACACAAGCACAACCTCGGCCCCAATTTATTAGAGCGTAGTGCCCTTGCCAATGATTGGTGCTTTAATTTTTTACCATGACTGCGCCCTTTCTTTAACTGAGTTTCTCCCAGATCTGTCTCCCAGATCTGTCTGTCTCCCAGATCTGTCTGTTGCCTTTTCTCCTGCATGGACAGATGCAAGGACCTTCCTCTGTCCATCGGTTTAAAAAATTAAGAACATAGCATGCTTTAGCTATCTTTTCCTGGGGGGGTCACACCCCTATTCCCCCTTTTTTTTTGTTTTAGAAGCATAGCTTTTAGGGTATCATAGGCCTGTTCAATAATTACTTGACCCGTGGGGAGAACCCGTCAGATGTTGAATACCCCACTGTTGAAAAGAAAAAAAAAGTGGGTTGCATGAGTGCCCATATCCTGGCCCATTATCTGTTTTAATCATTTTTGGAACTCCTAATTTCACAAAAGCTGACAGAAGATGTTGACACACATCCTTTGCCTTTTTCTCCTGCATGAACAGATGCAAAAATACAATCAGAAAAGGTATCAGTTGAAACATAAACATAGCAAAGTTTTCCGAATTCTGGCAAGTGTTTAACAAACAATCCTTTAAGTCTATTACTATTAATGTCCATGACTGGGGGAGCATAGTTGGAGTTGGTTATCCCGGCTGAAGTGCTCCCATATCTTCCATGACTTCATTAATTTTTCTCAGATCATGTAACAGTCTCCATTTTCCATTCCTTTTCTTGATTACAAACACCGGAGACTTTCAGGGCTAGTCGTGGGAAAAATATGTCTCGCTTTAAATTGTTAAGCAACTCGGCCTTCGGGCCCTACGCATCCTATTCCTCCGGGATCGAAGGGAAGCAGATCCGGCTCCTTTTCAGGGCCCGTAGGGCCTGGATCAAAGGAACGTTCAGGTCACCAGGGGGCATAACAGCAAAGGCCTGCGTTGGCTGTAGCGGCGGAGGGGCCGATGGCGTAGCAGGTGGATCAGTAAACGAGCCCGCAGCTCCCTCACTGTCTGGCAAAGCACACGTTTCTGATTGTGGTCCCACAGGGCTCTTTAAGGCCTCA
>NW_024429144.1:0-15825 GCF_009769625.2 Cygnus olor
TGACATTTTTGTCTATTATTTCTATCTTTGAGGAAAACACGCTAAAAAAGTTAATGAATTCTCTTGCCCAGTAGTGGAAAACCAATAACAATACATCATCCATTTAAAAAGCATTTCATTAAAGATAACATCAGAATATACTGCTAGTTATAAATCATTTAATTGTTATGTATTTAAAACAAGAAATATTTCTAACATTATTTTTGAGCTTTCATATTCTTGAAATTTATGATGTCAGTCATCAGCTGCTATGACATCACAAGATGAATTCAAAGCAATGATTACATTAGTATCTAAAATGCTTAGAGTGTACCAATTATTCAGGCTGCTAAGTGAAAGTAAAAATGTCAGTTTAGCTATCTATAATCCCATAATGTTTAAAGGTTCATGAATTACACATGGACCAGATAGAAAGAGAGAAACTAGAGTTTGACTAAAAGACCTTTTCTGTACAACTATGCTGAAACCATATCTTTTAATATATTCTAGTGATAAATCGATGAGTTTTAAAACATTTGATTATTTAAAGCCCTGTATTTGAATTTATTTTTACTGTAAAGATTTCCTATATTTATTGCAATATGTAAGCAAACAGTGTGAGTCTAATGGTTTACAAATACTCATCTGTAAAAAGTAAGTATCCCAACCCTGCTTTTATATATATATATATATTTTCTTTTTTTCTATCTGAACCAAACTGAGAAATGCAGGTACCAACAATGTGTGGCTGAGTCCGAGATTATACTTATTTGTTTTTAAACCCTACCTGATGGTGTTCTCACTGGATAGCTCAGCTGGATGCTGAGGTACTTTAGAAATAAAGTTAAGTTTTCTTTCCTGTTTCCATATAATGGAGGTAGAGGAAAACAGCCCTGCGAGGAGACTTTTAGTCTGGTAGACCTCTATAGAAAACTTGAGGCTAACAAAAAGCTAGAGGCCAAGCGATACACCATTTATTTTTTTTTTTTTATTTTAGCATCTGTACAAAATGATTGAATGACAGGACTGATTCTTTGTTCTGTTAACAATGCCAGTTATGACTATAACTAAGCTTGTACTTATGATAACAGGAATAAAAACCACTGAGTATTTATCCATCATTTTTACTAATCAGAAAAAGTTCAATATCGATTTTCATATTCATTTATAGCTCATAGACATAAAAAGTGTGGAACATCCCTTTGCTTACACAGGATTTGAAAATCTTTCGTCTTCATGTCTACCTTTCTGATGCTTTCTATCTGAAGAAAGATTAGCTGTGTTATTTGGTACTGAGCACTTCATATAGGTCACCGTCAACCCAAACCAATGAGCAAACAGGTAAGACCTTTACTCTGCAGCTTTGCAACACCTCTGGGAAGAGTTCCTGAAGCAGCACAACTCACAGTAAGTACAAGAATCTCTTTTACTTTGGATACAGACTAACTCAATTACAGACAGAGCAAGCCATGAATCAGACATAACAGATAAGCAAACTTTAATCTATGAAGGTTTGTTTTAGTTTCTTTGTAGACATTTTCGTAGTATGGTGACAGATCTGGTTGAGCTCATAGATGTTTAATGGGTGTAAAGTGGTTGTGTATTGTTTATATTTGTATTTCAATAGTTCAGAATAAAAGCTGTATTGTAGAAGGCTCACAATGTCTTTGACTATGAAGGTATACAAACCCGCTTTTGAGATCATAACTGGTTACAAAATGTTGTGTTTGGTCTCTGAGTGAATTTCTAATTTCTTTTTGAAAAGACATTAGTCAAATGCTGTTGAGACAAGTCATGGGTTCTCAGACTTTTATTTAAGAAATTTTGATAAGTAAGCAACTGCAGTCATACGTGTTCACTGATCATGCAAAAAATATTGTTACCCACCTAGTTTTCAGGTCTTTTAGAACCTGAGGACTATTAAATTCTCTGGTGAGAGGGGAAAGAAAAAAGTGGAAGTCATGTACTGAATAGGAGCAGGGGCCAAGAAATAATATTGTACAACTTTATGGGGATTTTTGAGTGTCTATTATATAAGAAGGACTGATGTTAATTGGTCGATTTTGTGTTTAGAATTATAATGCAAGCCATAAAGAATGCACCTAATCTTTTCCTGGTGAATACTCATGCTTTCATCTTTAGGTGGAAGGGAATTGCTTCTTCAGGACATTTCATTGTCCAGAAAGGTGTCATTTGCCTCTTATTCATATTATTATTGGTAGTACGTGACAATTTTGGAATACTCTCTGATGGTCTCCAAGTCCAGATGTATTTATTCAGGCATATTCAGATTCTGATCTTCTTTGGAGACAGAACTGGAGACAGGAAGACAAGGGGAGAAGAGGTTTATCTCAAGTTATCAGTCTCAATCAGATTGTTATCTTCTTCAGTTCAGAGTCAGAAATTAGTGTGACTTTTGGTACACTAAGGAAACTAAGGTTCTATTATGAATATTTGACTATATGGAAGAATATACTTTTGCTGTTCAGATCTCACTGCTGGTGATAATGACAATTAAACATGAGATTAATTTCTTCAGAATGGTTACGCTTAATGACTTGCTTGAAATCACTTTCCAAGATCTCACGAAAAATTAAAATCTCAGTTAAATTCTACAGTGCATTAGTTCTGGATTACTACAATTTATACTTTATTAACCTATTATAAATTTGTGTTATTCATCCAAATTGTGAAACAGAGTCTCCTCTGATTATTACTCTTTAAAATTAGTTGGACTGGCATCAGAGACAGAGATACATTATTTCCTATGTTATTAGCATTAGATGATGAAGTAGATACTTAAATATGATGTCAGCATAACTGTGATGTATACTAGGAATCCATATTTAACCTGTTATCAGAACCTCAGAAAGTGTATAATCTTAATAATGCAAACACACATGCTAAAACCTGACAATGTCTGAAAGAGTGATTATGTTTAAACTTGGAAATATCAAGGATTGTGCAGAGTATTTTGATATATTAATCATAAAATAGATTGGGAAATTTGATGATTAAAATACTAGAAGTATTGATACAAAATTTTGTGAGCAAAGCAGACTTGAAATGATAAAAGCATCAGTATTAAATCATTTATAAGTTTGGGCATTAAATCATTTATAAGTTTGCAATGCAATATGACCAAAAAAACCAACCAAACAAACAAATTTTTAAAGGGAAATTTCAATTTCTTGGTGTGGAACTGGATCCAAAGTGTTTAAGAGGATAGGTGAGGTAATTTTTCTTCCTTATACCAATGTTTTTGTGGAGTCCTGCAGAAGATGCCAAAGCAGATAATAGATTTAGGTGATCCTAACCCAAACACTCATGAAGGCCAAGGTCTTGCACCTAACTTCATTGGACTTTTACAGCAGATGTTGTACTCTGACCAGATGGAAACGGCCTGATAGAAGTCATCAAAATTATGTGACTTTTTTTGAAGTATGCACTCAATCTACTCTTCGGAGAATGATTTTCATCAGCAATACATGATATATATTAAAAAAAATAATCAGGAAGTAATGGAAAAAGGAGAAAATATTGAGAAATAAAATAATAGCAAAGCTGTCTACTGATATTATGTAATAGTTTATATTATTTTTGACTTACAAAAGAGTAAGGATAAGCAACAACTAAACTGCATAGATAGAAAAACTTTACGGAAATAGTTTAGAATGTATTTAATAGTTGGATAAAAGCAAAACTGAGATGTCTGTACTGAGGAAAGAAAACAATTAGACAATTTCAGGAATACAAATTAAAATAAAATCTAATGTTATAGTTTTGCTAATTATTAAGTAGAAATATTAATTAAGTTGTTTAAAAATAAATTAGAAACAAATACATGCATGCTGTCTTGTGCTGGAGGGAGGTAGATGGAATAAACATCTGTCACCTTGAATTTGGCAATGGATCCGTGCAATAGGCAGAAATAGGCTCCACACTTTATTGTCCTGTTTAGTAATTTAACAGTTTTTTAACCTAATTCTGTGTGTCTTTTCTGGTTCCTCCTCTTCAATAAAATGATTTTACATTCCACAATACACACCTTTTCACCTAAAATCTAAAGAGGGAGGTGTCATGTAAGCTTCTAAGAGTAAGCAGGCTAGAAATATAATGACACCAAAGACTGAAAGATATGAAAACATGATGAGTTAATAGAATGACACCCTTCTGCATTAGAGCAGAGCTGTAAAATGTGAAACATGATCTATATGTTGTTCCTGTGCAAATCATAACCAATAACTGGATTTATAAACTGTATATTAAAGTTTTGGGGTCTTCACTGATAGTGTAATATTTTATTTGTTTTAATGCAAGTACCTAAAATGACTGTTATGAGGTGCTTATTCAAGTCTATAGAAAAAAATTTACTGTATTGTACTGTTAGCAAATTTAGTAAGTGCAGTAATTATGAAACTATATAAAGCATATTGATATACAAAATTTGATGTAGATATTTTTTTTTTTCTCACAGAAAAGCTGAAACATAGTTGTGTGGTGATATATTTCTTATTCTGAAGTGATTATTGATATCTTAAGCTATTATGAAAAGATAAAGTAATCTATTTTTAAAGAAATAAAGGAATAAAACAAAACCAAATATATCTATACATGATCTACTATGTAATAGTGCATCCTACTACACATAGAAAACCTTATATTTGGTACCGTGGTACAGAAGTCAAGTTTAACTCTTCATTTAAACAGAAAGGAAAAGCACATTAAATTCTCTTCAGGTAGGATGGAAGCTGAGATAGAAGTCACTTCAAGCCCCAGAGCACTTGCATGAATGAGTAAAAGAACATTAATTTAGAGGATTCTTTTTACTATAGTCTGTGTTTTGTTTTTCATCAAGAAATTTAAATCAGGTAAGAATTTCCCATGGCAGCTGTACGAATCTCACTACTATTTATATTGACCTCTTAATTGTTATAAAAACCATGTATTTTGGTACAATTATCATTAACCTGCAAGCAATAAGCTTTTACATGTTTAAAGTGGTTGCAGTGCTTGTTATTATAGCCCACTTTCTGTGCAGTTCATTTAGTGTGCTGTGTTTTTAACACAAATGTAATCCACTCTGCATTTTCCATTTAAAATGCATAAGGCAAAGTGCATCATAACAGGATGTAACTACGTATTAATCAAATTAGCACAACACTTCAAAGGCCCTGGCTTTTTACTAGGCTACTGTTAGATCACAATTCATGATGGAAAGAAGCAGTGTAATGAAAGGCTTGGCAAGGGAGCTGTTTATTTTCTTTCCAGGAAGATACATTATGGGTTAATTTTCATGACGGGAAAAAATGCGGAGGAAAAGTAACAGTAAGCATTAAGCTAAAGCACAATAAATGGAATTTAAAATACTACTGTGGCTTTGCTACTGACAAACATAAATGTACTAATTAGTTGATGACACAACAGAGCTCAAATGACCTATTGTTTAATTATTCAGACTTCATGACCCAAACAAAGAAGAATCAGATTATTCAGTATTTACATCATGAAACAGAAACAGTGGGAAGATTCCTTCCCCTCCATATATTTAACATAGTACAATCCACAGGAACCTTCAGGTAATACTTTTCCAGTAAAGTTTCTCATCATTTTGTAGTATATACTATCCATTTGCAGTGTATGATCATTTTAAATTATATTTCAGAATATTAAGGCCTTGCAGGATATTGAATCCTATATGGAATAGTCATGACGAAGGAAACCCAATCTAAAATGGGTACGGCAGAGCACCGGCAATTCATAACATTTGCTGTACTAGGATTCTCTATGAGATGTGAAAATGACTTTCGTGTTTGCATGCACACTCTAACATGATTACAATTTGAGATGAAATTAAAATGGTCATTGCTGAACTTCTGAATTAACTTTTAAATGTTATTGATATTTATTTGTCTCATTAACAAATTTCCTTTTTTTTTTTTTTTTTTTTTTTTTTTTTTTTTTTTTTTGTCTCCAGGGCAATTTGGAAATTGGTGAAACTCTTCTTGACTTTGGCTGCAGCAGGACTGTGTTAAAGTATTAGTATAAATCTTCCCTAAAACAGCAATGGCTTCCTTGTTTTCCTGCTCCTGACATCCACTATTTCACTATGTATTTGTTTATTCATATAAACTTTTATGCATGCAAGCTATTAATGTTCTCTGGATCAGTATGTAGTCACTGCACCCACTACTCTTTTTCTGTTTATTCCCAGTAGATGAAGGAAATAGTACTCAATCCTCCAGTTTATGTTTTGTGAAACATATAAAAGATCTTTGCGGCCCTATCTCTATTTTCATTACAGAAATGCATTAGTAAAAGCAAAGTTTGTATGAACACCTTTTTTGAGAAGCTGAAAACAACTGAAATTTATCAGGTGGAAACCTACTTAGGCATACTTGATTTGACATGCACATAGGCTCTTGCGATAGAAAATCACTGAGGAAATGTTATCTTAAGTTATGATGGTAATGCTTGAAAAAGGAAGATTGAAGGTGACAGGCTAAATCTTTAGGAACCTTTCCATTATATATGAATGCAGTCAGCAAAAATTCAGAAACTGTTCAGAGATTAAAAATATTAAAACACAATCTAAAAGCACATACATCATTTTACCTGTCTATATTTTAGATATTGTATGTATATGTGAATTTTATGTGAATAACAACATAAGTCGGTATTAGTTGTCCTTATATAGGGGATCTGGGTATTATATAACACACATTTCAAATAATACTGGAACCATCCATTGCTTGAAATCCGATTCAAAACATATTTTGACAGAGAAGATTAATATTTATATGTGTCTTCTGCCCTCTACTAAAAACAATGGGACTGGACTGGAACCCTAAAGTAGTTAGATTAATATTCATATTTGAAAGTTTAATGTGATATTTTTAACAGATGTAATTTCAGGATTTTTTTAGTTATTTTATTTCCATTTCCTCAGGAAAAGCTATATTACTGACAAAAATTCCTTACATGTTGATGTAGAAAAACAGTTACATTAAAGATAGCTGTTATTACTATGAGACTTCAATATGCTTGAAGAACTGGCATCTACTAGTTGGGTATATAGTTACTGCAGTATTCACAATGTATTCTGATTCTTCCATGTGCTGTACCAGGCACATTTTCCTCTGTATAAGTTTCAATTTAAACTTACAGGCTGATTTTTTTTATCTCTATCATGTTCATAACAATGGGTTCACAGAAACTGCCTTGATAACTTTTAATAGCATTGTGTTATTGTTATGAATGACCAGAATGAAATACAGAGATAAATTTTGACCTTAATCGTGCAAAAACTCTCACAAAAATGGATAAATAAAAAATGCTCATTTAAACAAACAGAAATTTTGAGATGGGAAGATCTGTCATTTAGCAGTCTCTTAGTACAGTCCTCCATGGTGTAATATTTCTATATTGCTTCGAGATCAATTTTAAGTGTTTAAAATAATTTCATCATATTATGAGAGTTTTTTTCATAATGACAGACCTTGTATCTTGAGAATATATATACATATATATTTTAATTATGTTTCCTCATTTTTATCCTTTTATTTCTAGGTTGACTTTCAACGTAATAAATCTGTTATGAAAACAGGGAGAAGAATTGTTTAAAATATTTATTTATTTATTTATTTATTTGTTAGATTGTTTATTTATTTATTTATTCTGTACGTATTCTTCTGTACATTCAAACACAGAAGACTAAGCAGGACTTTCTGGTGACCCATGTTCAGTATGGCAGCCCTGCAAAGAATAAATAGCAATGCTGAGTATCTGTCTACTTCTTAAAAATTTTGGTACTAAAAATCAGGTGAAATTTAAGACAAATTAGATATTTATGGGAGACCAAATACAGTACTTTAAGATTTCTCTAGAAGGAAATCTAGTGACAGCTTCTGTAATGGGGACAAATATACTTCTGTGTCTTCTCAAGGAGAAGAGGACTCCCTAGTCATTGCTACAAGGAAAAGCAAAGTCAAGGTGCAGTCCTATTTTAAATTAAAGCTTTGGTGCAGAGCATGTCTTGTGTATTTTTTCTACGGCACCACATTGCCTGAACTGGGCTCTTTCAGTGAGGAACACTGAAGTTCTCCCTATGCCACCACAATAAGTGCAGAGAACATGAAATTACTGAACTGCTGTAGCTCAGTGAATGGGCTGAAGGTGCAAAAGGATCTCACAAATAACCCCTGTTCTGGTAAGGAAGGAATTTGGCTTTTAAAAGTATTTGTCTCTCATATTACTATTTAGTCAGTACAGATCAGATGACAGTAATTAGAGCACCGTAGGGAGAATGATATTGAATTTATGGAAGGTAGAAATATTTTTTAAATGAATTAAAAAAAAAGGGGGGGGGGGAAGAGTTTTACTGGTAATTAACTGAGTGCTTTTTAGAGGAAAGACCATCTGGTGGTGAGAAGAATGGTATTGTACTTTGCTTATATAGCACTTCTTCAGAAATATAACCATGGGAACTCTTCCAAAAACAAGAATAAGATGTGGTAAGAGTTCAGGTATCTCTCTGAGAAAAGGATCTCATGACTAGGAGGATCCTTCTTTAGACACTTCATATAAAACGAATCTTACAAATTCTTGAAATTCATTCATCTTGAATGAAGTACTCCATTTTGTCAAGGATTTTATGGGCATTTTTAACAATATTTGACTGAAACAATTTATTATTATTATTATTTTTTTAAGCCTGTGTTTTGTTCCTTTTTATTTCAATTAATTACTTTCTGAAATAAAGTAATCTTGGGTGATGTTCTTCAGCCTTTGTTTATGCATAGAAGAAATCATGCCATGTCATGTTTCAGAAACATCTTTTATTTATTCTTCATACCCTCATAAACAAGCAATTTTATTCTACCCCAGAGATGATTTTCAGAGGCTTGAATAGCTAGCTTCACAACTTTCATCAGACCTTCGGTACAAACATTTGTTTTCTATATTTTGTTCAGAGTTCTGATCAGAAATAGCCCAAAATATTAAGTTATTTCATGAATAAGAGTAGAACTTTCAGGATTTTTTTATTATTATTACTTAGGCTGTAAACTGCACCGGAAGCTGCACTATTTACTTTTCCACTACAAACCACTCAAGTTCAAGTATTAAAGATAAGAATAAATAAACTAATTTAAAATAAAATCTCATGTGTCACTAAAAAGTTTTTGTTACCCTACACTTGGGATTTTCTCAAACCTCAGACAACTATATTTCAAATATTCGCGCTGTTTCTCCTATGGAAACAATAATCTTCAGATTTGTGGCTCACAATAAAATAAAACCAAATCTAATATTTATATTTGTAAACATACAAAAGAGGTTGCCGTCAAACTACCTTTTTCAGTATTTACTACTTTTGAAGACATTTTCTAAAGAAATAAACTGAAAAGTATTATGTCAAGATTCACTTCCATATATTAATGTATGTTTCCATTTCAATATCTCAACACTTCAATCATGCTGGTAAGCTAAACTTTTAAGAAGATATGTAATCTAAAAATGTAACTTTCTCAAGTTTTGTTAACACATTTTATTTTTACTTCTCTTTGGCCAACTGACTGGCATGTGAGACTTTCAATATGTGCTTGTTTAGAAGTGTTCCAACATCTCTTTACCTTAAAATGTCAGAAAGATACTTGTTTTGTTAAACGTAAATCTTTTCCCAAAGGACTCATTTGTCCTTTGACATGTCCTTCTGTTTTTGTGCATGGTATGAAAATACTGCAAGGATACATTAAAACAGAACATCGAATTTTTTAGAATTTGAATACAGAGATAGAAAACCTCCTGTCATACTGAACTTGACACTAAGAGGTTAACTAAGTAGAAAATGTTGTCCCCAGTTTTATGCTAACTGGAAAACTAAATTCTGATTTACTTGGTCTAAATCTGAACTTTTAGTTATAAAACAAGCAAATAACAAAATACAGTTATGTGCTAAAACCAAAAGGCTCTGCTGAATATCTATTTCCCAGGTTATTTTTTTTTAAAGAAAATAGCCTTTCCGTAAAGAAGCTTTTCAAACCCTAGTACCACATTTCAGCCCCAGTTTACAATTTTAAAAATGTTATCAACCAGTCAGATGATACTTGGTCATCAAATCATAGAATCATTAGATGGTTTGGGTTGGAAGGGACTTTAAAGATCACCTAGTTTCAACCCCCCTCCCATGGGCCGGGATGCCACCCACTAGATCAGGTTGGCCAGGGCCCAATCAAACTTGGCCCTGAACATCTCCAGGAATGGGACATCCACAGATTCCCTGGCAACCTGTTCCAGTGCCTAACTCTGAGGAAAGAATTTTCTCCTAAAAATCTATTATTGTTATTGATGTTATTGCTATTGTTGTTATTATTGTTGTTGTTATTATTATTATTATTATTATTATTTCTTTTAGCTTGTTTATACCTTATGTTTATCTCTTGGTATCTCTTTGGTATCTTCTTGTCTGCCAGCCAACACATGTTGTCCTTCATGTTGTTATATGTCAGGCACCTGAGATCCATCTAAAATACTTGCTATTTGTGGCCATAGAGAGCACTGAAAAAGTATTCCATGCGCTCTTTTTCCTCTGTGTATATTTACCCTTCACAGTGTGTGATGAGGTGTTAGCTATCTTCTTCCTGCTTTCAGTCCAGCTAGAGCAGGATAGTACGGGTAATATAACTAGAAGCCATAACCTGTGAGACATTAAACCCAGTTCCCTGAGTAGAAGGCTTAGATAAAGTTTGGTGTTCATCCAAAATGAAATGAATCTTCTAAACTTTTGAATAGTTTTTTTCATTGTGAATATAAATGTGTTGTAGTCAACCGATTAATATTCTACTTAAACAAAGTTTACTTAACAAAAAAAGGCTTTAATTACATACAGCTGTATACCATTAATATTCTTGGACAGAGCTTTCTGCATACAGGAAGATATAAAGTAAATGAACAAGACATGACCTAAGACAATACATAACTGTTTCCTTAGTTCCAAAAATGCATTTATTGATTTTGTTTTCACCATGGTCAGAATAATACAAACATTTGTCAGCTGCATCCTTTAGCACTCAGACCATGCAGAACTATTAAAAATTGCCCTTATAGATTGCGCCACAAGTAAAATCTTGTTGCAACATATACCATTCCATCCCTTCTTCAGATATACGAATAAATACCATCTTCACAGAACAGTGTTAGCAATGTTCAGATACTTCAGTTGCTATTGGTAACAATAGGATGATAATACTTTTGGGATGAATTATGTATTAATTGTTTCAGTGAAAAAATGGAGATGAACTTTGTTTATGGCTGGGTTTCTCTAAAACGGTTACAAGGGTTGCTCTTTTATTGTGCACGCCAGGTTTTCAAATCAATATTTATACATTTTCCCCAATGCTAATGCAACACTATCCATTTGTTAAAAACAATAAAACCTGACCTATTTACAGTGCTATATGTATGTTACACCAGTTACTCTATAAACATCACTGCAGAGAATTAACACTATGGATTCCACAGCATAATTTATCAAACATGCTATCTGAAAATTAAAAGCCTCCTTCTGTGGTCCTTTCACATATGTAATTCTCTGAAGTGGAGGTCTGTGTGAAAAGGGGTTAAGTGATAACTACTGTCCACAAAAATTTGGAAACTTACTGGAAACTTGAAAATATAGAGTTCGGTTCAAGAATCAGGCCAGATTCTCTTGCAATGTTAGAAAAAGTAGCCCTTTTGAATCCCAATTTATACCTTCTGAAGATATAATTAATGCCTGTGAGAATATATCTCAATTGTAAATTGCTAGATTTCTTAATACTCTTCTCATCATGCTTCAACTATGACCCTATGGAATCCCTCTCTCCTGAAAGGAGAGGGTATCTTAGCCTACATGTCTCGTTCATCTTTAAATCTTTTCTTCGATCTTCTCTTCTTTTTAAAACCAAGACTGCTGACAACTGCACCAAGTGTTAGCTGAGTGAGTAGCCCTAATTCATCTTATTAGAATCTGAGCCCCGACCACCAACCTCATTTCACCTCAGACCTTTTCCTCACATTTATTAACAATGATTTATATCCCTCTCAAAAAATTTGCATGGAAAAGATATGTTAAATGGAAAAATGTGACGGAAACTATATTCAGTACAACCTCATTATAGCTTTCATTATCTCATAATATTAACAATTAATTTTAAATATGTAATGAAAAAGCTCTTTAAGATATAAGTAAGAATGAAATTTAAGCAGCTGTATTGGGGAATTCCATTTTGTATAACATGAAAATCTGTATGCATATAACAGTGAGAATGACTGATTCTGCTGTCATATTTTAGTACAAAATAAGAGCAAATACAATGACCATACATTTGAGCAGATTTTGATTGACATATTGATATGACAGACTCAAGGTTAGAAAATTAATTTTCAGGACTAGAGAGAAATTTGGAAATATGTACATATGTCTATCATGTCTACCATAGGCCATATATTTAATATCTCCTTATCCTTAAAAGAAATTCAAATACTTAGAGTAACACAATCAAGTGTTTGTTTATTTATTTATTTATTTATTTATTTTCACCTGTCATACCTATACAGTCATATCCTTCTCTTTGCTGAAGTTAGTGGGAGTTTGTCTTCAACATGGACTACTGAACTGTATTCTGCAGGGATTTTCTCTAAGGAAGGTAAAACTGAGAACTGAAACATACTGACAAAAATAGTCCATAAACAGGACTTTAAGGTCAAAAGACATCATTATGATTGCCAAGACTGAATTTCTTCCTACCCGTCTTTAGCTGCTGTAAGTTAGCCTAACTTAGTTCTTCAGCTTCCTTCTGTAGTTGCCATAGAAATCAGTATGCCTGGACAGAGGTTCATCTTTCATAATTTTAGTGTCAAAGATAGATTGTATAGATTTCCCTTTGGATGATTGACTCTCCCCATTGACTGTCAAAAAAACACAAACAGCTGTTTTACACTGGTTATATCAATTTAAATAACAGAAATTAGGTGATTAATCCAGCTCTGACCCTGACTTTGATTATTATAAACTCTGGAGCTTCACTCACCTATTCTTCCAATATACCGAATTCTTTTACTGAGGGAGCACTAACCAGTAACTTGTGGTTGAGCTAAAGCTGACTTCTCAAATGTACAGTATTTGCTTTAAGAAAATTCCAAGCCTAAAAATAAAGGCTTGACTGATCTGCATGGGCAGATGCAAGATAGGACTTAGACTGAAAGAGTAGATGTTTAAAGATATTGAACACCTCCATTCCTCTGATAAATGATAACCACTGTTAAGTATTTAATGAAGACCAAATAGTTTTGACATGTACATGGGCACAATTTCCTTTATAAATGAATAAAAAATACTCTCTTGCTTTTGCTTCTTGAATATCAACCACAGTCCTTAAGACCACTATCATCTTGTTGCTAATATTTAAGGAATATGAAGAGAATAAACAACAAAAAGAAGTTTGAACAGTCCCTTTAACTCTCCTTGCTCTTGTTGTATTTGTTAACATTTTTTATTCCTCTCCCCCTTCCCCTTCCCCCCCTCTTTTTTTTTTTTTTTTTTTTGACAGGTAATATTCAGCCTTCTGGTTAAAGATAAATTTAGAGGTGCATTTGAGATTAGTTTTTTTAGGAAAGTGTTTAATCTATTTGAACAGGTTGCTGATAAAAATCCCTTCAATATCACTCACTATGCACTCTAAACACTTGATGGGCAGGAGAAGATACAAGTGCTCCCTCACTATGGCAAGAAGAGGCTGGATGCTCTCTGATATTGCTGTCCCACATGCTACAGTTTGACAAGATCCCTGTATTATCTGTTCTGTAAGTGGAGCACTCACACTTACCGTTGCAGGAGCTGTCACTCTTAGTTTCTCCCATATCATATTTAAGGAGACAGCTTAAGATATCCTCTTCCATCCCCAGTTTAAATATGGAATTAAACATGATTATTTGTATTCATGACTGACATAGAGGAAATAGAGAAAGATAAAATGATTTGTAATGTTTGCTATAGGAACCTCTTCTTGATGTGCTGTGTAGTAACAACACCATTAGGTTTTATGTAGTTGTTATATGTGCCATTAGCCAAATTTGGAACAGGCCATTTCTTTCCACAATAAAAATAAATAGATAAATAAATAATTAAAAACTGTGACTGCATATTCAGGAAAATTGGAAGAAAAGAATCACAAGAATATCCAACAGCCTTTACACATTGGTGATAAGGTATCCCTAGCTATAGAAAATTGAAATGTATGTATCTAGCTAAGAAATATTTAATAATATCATTCTCAGAAATTTTTCTGACAAACAACTGACCAAAGGAAAATGAAAGGGTAAGGTTGTCTATATTTTTCATGACTTTCTATTATGCTTGCAGTTCTTTTTAGTCTATTCCAACCGTTTGAATTAACACAGAAATACAGATGTGTCTAGGCAAATGAAATTAAGAATAAAACAATCTCAGAAATGAAATATTCTGTCTCTTACTGTTCCTATAAAAGCCTTTTAAAAACACACTTGTCTGAAATGTTATTCAGCCATCTGAAATACTTTTGCATCAGTAGAATTGCTCAAAAATAAGCTGGGAAATCGTTCTCTATATGTTTACAGAGTTCATTAGTTTTGATTCTCCTGAATACGTCTGTGAAACTTTTGACTGTATGAATAGTTTGGGTGTGTTCTTTGCTCAGCATTCTAGCTTTTGGTGTGTTTGTTTGTTTATTTTTTAATTTCAATAACTTTTGATTTTCCATGTCTTTCTCTTTTTTCTCCTTTACTTCTTTAAAGTGTTTTTTATTTCTTGAATATGTCTTGTCACTGAAAAAATGAAAAGTCTTTGCTTCTTAAAAAGCTGTAAGGGTCAGAATAATGAAAAACTAAAGGTAGAAAAGATCATCTGTTTTCTCAAAAAAAAAAAATTGAAAATCTCAGAAATACAAAATTTTGGTCAAAAAATCTATATTTGAATACCACATTTTCTTTTTCTCTTCAGTTTGTGTATAAGGCATTTTAGACATTTGTTTATTATTTAGAAAAAAATATCCCTTATCAGTTATTTTATAATGAATTGCTATTTTATCATGAATTGTATCATATTTACACATATAAATGTAAAGCTGGTGCCTGTAACCGAAGACAGAAAATAATTTACTGAAGGTTAACTTAAACATTAACATAGAACTAGTTTTGGATATCAGAACAGGCAGTTCTAAAAAATTTATACTCTTTCCCTCTACAGATTTTAAAGGCCTGACACTCTGCCGTATGAACAGATAAGAAAGTGTCTGAAGCCAAGCTCAGGTGGGTTTTACATTGGGGAGAAACAGAGGGAAACCAGCACTTGGCTCCACACATTTCCCATCCATGGCCGTGTCTGCCCCCAGTACTGAGCTGCTAGTGAGTATGCATCTGCAGCCGTGCCCATCCTTAGCTCCCTAAGCGTGGTTCAAGGGACATGAAGCTCACGTTGACTTGGCAATCACTGTATAGCTATGTCAAATCCCCCAGCTTTGGAAAGGGAGCACATCATCTAGGATGTCTGTACTGTAGTTATTCCCCATTTGCCTTTCCACCACCTTCTGCAGCGGACTGCTAACCTGTGCAGTGGCATGAAGGAGCAGGTGGCAGCTATTTAATGCCTTGCTCTGAAGCCACATGGATGCATTTCTCCTGCATGCAGACACCCCAGGGTCTTCTGTCTTTAAAATAGGCCCATCTGCTCCTCTCCACCGCACATGCTAGAGAGAATACTAGTGCTTAAAGAAATGGGCAGTAAAACCATGATATACCTGGGACCAAAACATCAGCTAACATAAACCATTT
>NW_024429145.1:0-15748 GCF_009769625.2 Cygnus olor
GACGCCGTCGCCGAGGTCCTTCTGCTTCACCGCCTCCAGGCCCTCTGCCGGGGGGGGGGGGGGTCAGGGGGGGGGGCAACACCCCAGACCCCCCCCCCCCCCCCCCCCGAGGATCCCCCTTCCGTGCGTGGCCCCCCCACACCCCGCTGCTGCGGCCCCAGGGCCTCGCCGAGCATCCCCAGAACACCCCCAGGGACACCCAAAAAGTCCCCAGGGACCCCAAAAATATCCCCAGGGACCCCCAGGACCCCCCCCACAGCCCCCAGACCCTTTTTGTGCCCCCCCCCCCATTGCTGCGGCCCCAGGGACCCATTAAGAGTCCATCAAAATGTCCCCAAAAGGTCCCCAAGGAACCCCAAAAACCCCCAGAATGTCCCCAAAGACCCCCAAGGAACCCCCCACCCAGAGACCCCCCAGAGACCCCCCAAACCCCCCAGGAACCCCTCAAACCCCCCCCCCCCCCCAATGTCCCCCAGACCATCAGGGAACCCCAAAAGTCCCCACAGACCCCCCCAGGAACCCCCCAAATCCCCCCAAGGACCCTCAAAATCCCCCCCGGAGCTCCCCAAACCCTCCCAGGGAGGCCCAAAATCCCCCTAAAGACCCCCAAAAGCCCCCCAAAGCTCCCCCCAAATCCCCCAAGGACCCCCAAAAGCCCCCCCAAAGCCCCCCCAAAGCCCCCAAGGACCCCCAAAGTGTCCCCAAGGACCCCCAACCCCCCCCCAGGCACCCCCACCCATGCCCCCCGCCCCCCAAAAAGCCCCCCCGGACTCACTGGGCCCCTTGACGGTGACCTTGAGCTCGCCGCTGCCGGCGCCCTTGGTGTAGACCTTGAAGTCGGCCGGCTCCTTCACCCGCAGCCCCTTGGGCTGCAGCCCCCTCCCCACCGCGCGGCACGCCGACGGGTTGCAGGCTGCGGGGACGGGGACGGGGGGGGGTCAAAACCCGGGGGAAACCCCAAAATCCTGGGGGGAAACCCCAAAAACCCAGGGGGAAACCCAAAATCCCATGGGAAACCTAAAACCCCAAAGGGGACCCCAAAATCCCGGCAGGGAACCTCAAAAACCCCACGGGAAGAAACCTAAAATCCCATAGGGGAACCCTAAAACCCCACAAGGAAACCCTAAAACCCCCATGGGAACCCCCAAAATCCTGGGGGGAAACCTAAAAACCCCATGGGGAAACCTAAAAAACCCATAGGGGAACCTAAAATCCTAGGGGAAAACCCCAAAACCCCAGTGGGGTGCGGGGACAGACCCCAAAACCCCATGAGGGAACCCCAAAATCCCGGGGGGAAACCCCAAAACCCCATAGGGAAACCCAAAAACCTCTTGGGGGAACCTCAAAACCCCGGTAGGGAACCCCAAAACCCCAGCGGGATGAGGGGACAGACCCCAAAATCCCAATGGGGGACCCCAAAACCCTGGGGAACCCCCAAAATCCTGGGGGGAAACCCCAAAACCCCCCGGGGTGGAAGGACAGACCCCAAAACCCCATGGGGAAACCCCAAAGTCCTGACATGGAACCCAAAACCCCAGCGGGGGACCCCAAAACTCCTTAGGGTGGGGGGACGGACCCCAAAACCCACCCCTGGGGTGCTGCAGGAGGGGGGGGGGCACCGTCCCCAATCTGTAGGGGAATTGTCCCCAACGGGGGGGGGGGGATCGCCCCCAGTCTTGGAGGAATCATCCCCAATTTATGGGGGTCCCCAAACCCAATAGGAGGAGACCCCAAATCTGATAGGAAGGGGACCCCAAACCCAAAAGGGGGGGAGCCCCAAACTCAATGGGGGGGGGGACCCCAAATCCAATAGGGAAGAGACCCCGAACCCAAAAGGGACCCCAAATCTGATAGGAGGGGGACCCCAAACCCAATAAGGGGGGGGGACCCCAAACCCAAACCTAAAAGGAAGAGGACCCCAAACCCCATAGGAGGAGACCCCAAACCCAAACGGAAGACGACCCCAAACCCAGTAAGGGGGGGCCCCCAGACCCCAAGGGGGGGTCCCAGAGCCCCCGCAGCCCCCCCGTACCGTCAGCGCGTGGCGCCCCGGACAGGCGGGCGGAAGGAGCAGGACAGAGACAGAGCCGGCTCCGGGGGGGGCACCCCACAGCCCCGGGGGGGCGAAGCACAGAGACCCCCGAGGGGGGGCGCGAAGCACAGAGAGCCCCGAGCTGGGGGGGGGACAGAGAGAGCCCGGAATGGGGGGGGGACAGAGGCAGAGAGACCCCCGGGGGGGAGGGGGGGAGGCAGCAGAGAGACCCCGGGGGGGAGGCCCCCAAACTGGGGGGGGGTGAGGGGCAGAGACCCCAAATTAGGACAGGATGAAGACCCCCAAATTGGGGGGCAGAGGTTCAGAGCCCCCCCAAATTAGTAGAGGATAAAGACCCCCAAATTGGGGGGCAAATGAACAGGGACCCCCAATTTAGGACAGGATAAAGACCCCCAAATTGGGGGGGGGCAGAGGAATGGAGACCCCAATTTAGGACAGGATAAGATCCCCAAATTGGGGGGGCAGAAGCTCAGAGCCCCCCATGTTAGTACAGGATGAAGACCCCCAAGTTGGGGGACAGAGGTTCAGAGCCCCCCCAAATTAGCAGAGGATAAAGACCCCCAAAATTGGGGGGGTCAGGGAAACGGAGCCCCCCCCATTAGGACAGAATAAAGACCCCCAAATTGGGGGGCAGGGAAACAGAGCCCCCCCCATTAGGACAGGATAGGACCCCCAAACTGGGGGGGGCGCAGAAGAACGGACAGAACAAAGCCCCCCCAAACTGGGGGGCAGCGGCACAGCCCCCCCATATTTTCGGGGGGGGAGGGGGGGGGGTGTCTCACCCTGCCCCACGTGCACGCTGAAGGGGCTGCGGGGGATGGGGGCCCCCCCGAAGGTGACGTGCACGGTGTGGGGTCCCTCGGTGCGGGGGCGGTAGGTGCAGCGCTGGGCCCCCCCGTCCCCCCCCCCGCGCCTCCAGCGTCGCCTCCACCGTGTCCCGGCGCCCGCTGGGGTCCACGACCCAAACCTCCACCTCGCCCGGCCCTGCGCCTGGGGGGGGGGGGGGGACACGGGGGGGGTCAGGGGTACCCCTAAATAAATGGGGGAACCCCCTCCCCCAAATGCTGCCCCCTCCTCCCCCGGGGGGGTCTGGTCACTGCAGGGTTCCCCAAGGTGGCCCCAAATGACCCCAAGGTGCCCCTGGGACCACCCAGGTCCCCCCAGGATGCCCCAAAGAACCCCCAGACCCCCCCCTAGGACCCCCCCGAGAACCCCCAGTTCCCCTCCAGTTCACCCTAGGACCCCCCAAAGGTCCCCCAGGATCCCCCCCAGGACCCCCCCAGATGCCCCACATGCCCCCCAGAACCCCCCAATTCCCCCCCAGTTCCCCCTAGGACCCCCCAATGCCCCCCCAGGACCCCCCAAAGGCCTCCCCCAGGACCTCCCAGGACCCCCAATCCCCCCCCAGGACCACCAATCCCCCCCCTGGACCCCCCAAAGGCCCCCCAGAACGCCCCCCGGACCCCCCAAAGTCCCCCCCCCAGGACCCTCAGTCCCCCCCCGGGACCCCCCAAAGGCCTCCCCCAGGACCTCCCAGGACCCCCAATCCCCCCCCAGGACCACCAATCCCCCCCATGACCCCCCAAAGGCCCCCCAGAACGCCCCCTGGACCCCCCAAAGTCCCCCCCCAGGACCCTCAGTCCCCCCCCGGGACCCCCCAAAGGCCTCCCCCAGACCCTCTATCCCCCCCCAGGACCCCCAGTTCCCCCCGAAGGCCCCCCCAAATCCCCCCCCCCCCCCCCCCCCCCCGAGACCCACCGGCGGTGAGGATGTCGAAGTGGGTGCTCCTGTTGGCCACGTTGCCGGTGGGCTCGATGCCGGGGCCCTGCGCCGTCACCCGGCTGGCGTCGCCCGCCGCGCGCCCCACCTGCACCTCGAAGGGGCTCTTGGCGATGTGCTGGCCCGCGAACAGCACCGTCACCTGCGGGGGGGGGCACCCCGAAATCACCGGGGGGGGCAGAACACCCCGAATCCCATCGGGTGGGGGGCAGAAACACCCCAAAACGCCCCAAAATCCACGGTAGAGGGACCAAAAACGCCCCAAAATCCTCGTGGGGGGGGGGCTAAAAATGCACCAAAATGTTCACGGGGAGGTCAGAAACACCCCAAATCCTATTGTGGGGGGCAAAAACACCCCAAAATCCCCCCAAAGCGCCCCAAAATCCATGGCAGCGGGCCCAAAAATGCCCCAAAATCCTCACAGGGATGCCAGAAACACCCCAAAATCATCGGGGGGGGGTCAGAAACACCCCAAATCCCTTGTGGAGGGACCCAAATTGCCACAAAATCCATGGGAGAAGGCCCAAAAATGCCCCAAAATCCTCATAGGGAGGCTAAAAACGCCCCAAAATGTTCATGGGGGGGGCAGAAACACCCCACGAACCTCATGGGGGGAAAAAACACCCCAAATCCTCTTTAGGGAGACCCAAAACCACCCTAAAAACCTGACAGGGAGACCAAAACTGCCCCAAAATCCTCGTGGGGGGAGCAAAAAGCAGCTCAGGGCCCCAACGGGGAACCCAAAACCCTCGTGGGGAGCCCAAAACCACTACGGGGGGGCCTGAAAGCACCTCGATACCCTCAGAGGGAGCCCAAAACCACCCCAAAACCGCTGTGGGGAGCCTCAAAAGCCTCACGGGGACCAAAAAACCACCCCAAAATCTTCGCGGGGGGGCAAAAAGCACCTCAAAAACCTCCCAGGGAGCCCCAACCCCCCCTAAAACCTCACGGGGGGGGCCCAGACCCTCAGAAAAGACCCCAAAACCACCTCAAAATCCCAAGAGGACCCCAAAAAGTTCCCCAGAAACCTCGGAGGCGCCCCCAAAATCACCCAAAAAAAACCAAGGGGGGGACAAAAGCGCCTCAAAACCCTCTGAGAGACCCCAGAACCCCACAGGAGGCCTCCAAAAGCCCCCGGGAGGCCCCTAAAACCCCACAGGAGACCCCAAAAAGCCCCCGGGGGGCCCCCAAAATCCCACAGGAGACCCCCCAAAAGCCCCCCCCCGGAGCCCACCTTGTGCAAGCCGGTGACTTTGGGGACGTAGGAGACGGAGAAGGTGCGGTTCTTGTCGTTGTTGGCCACCACCTTAGCCTGGGGAGGGGGGCACGGGGCTGTCAGACCCCCCCCAGACACCCCAAAACCCCCCCGGGCACCCCAAAACAAGAAGCCCCCCTGGAAACCACAAAACCCCTCTGGGGAACCTCAAAACCCAGCCAAAACCCCCCCAGAGAGCCCCCCAAACCCCTCTGGGGACCTCAAAGTCCCCAAGGGGACCCCAAAACTACACAGGGAGCCCCCCTTGGGACCCCAAAACCCCCCTGGAGACCCCAAAACCCTCCCAATAAAAAACAGAGAGACCCCAAAACCCCTCTGAGGACCTCAGAACAACACACGGAGCCCACCTGGGGACCCCAAAATGCCCTCCAAACCCCCCCCCCCCCCCCAAAGACCCCAATTCCCCACCCGGTGACCCTAAAGTCCCCCTGGGGACCCCAAATTCCCCCCAACCCCTCCCCCAGAGACCCCAAAACTCCCCTGGGGACCCCAAAGCCCCCCCAAAACCCTCCCAGCAGACCCCAAAGCTCCCTGGGGACCCTAAAGTCCCCCCCCGGGGACCCCAAAAGCCTCCTAGTAGACCCCTTAGGACCCCGTAAGTGCCCACAGCCTGCCCCATGTAGCCCCCATAGCGCTGTCCTTGTGCCTCCTGCCCCACGCCGTGCCCCATACCCTGCCCCACATCCCACCCAACACCGTGCCCCACATCCCGCCCCACACATCCTGCCCCATATCTTGCCCCACACATCCTGCCCCAAACGCCCCACCCCGTTTCTTGCCCCACATATCCTGCCCCACACCTCCTGCCCCACACCTCACCCCATATATCCTGCCCCACATCACTGCCCCACACCCTCTGCCCCCTATCTCGCCCCACACATCCCACCCCACATATCCTGCCCCATGCATCCTGCCCCACATCCCGCCCCACACATCCTGCCCCACACCCCCTGCCCCATATCTTGCCCCACATATCCTGCCCCAAACGTCCCACCCCGTTTCTTGCCCCACACCTCCTGCCCCACACCTCACCCCATATATCCTGCCCCACACCCTCTGCCCCCTATCTTGCCCCACACATCCCGCCCCACATATCCTGCCCCACACCGACCTCCTCGCGGTGCCCGGCGGGGTCCTCCACGTAGACGAGCACGTCGCCCTGCCCCGCGCTGATGGTCTCCACCGTGAACTCGGCGCGCTGCTTCACCGCGTTCCCCGTCGGCTCGATGCCTGCGGGGCCCGGCCGTCAGCCCCACGGTTATGGGGCGGCTATGGGGCGGCACCCCCGCGGGCCCCCTGCGGATCCCTACTGAGCCTACGGGCACTGCTTCCTGGGGCATCTCCTGCCCCATGGGGGCCTGGGGGGCCGCTCCTGCCCCATGGGATCCGGAGCTCTCCATCTGCCCCATAAGGACCCAGACTCCTCTCCTGCCCTATAGAGGCCAAAACCCCCCACTTACCCCATAAGGACCCCGCACCCTGTCTGCCCCATAGAGCCCCAGTCTCCTCTCTGGCCCTATAGGATCCAGAGCTCTCCACCTGCCCCATAGGGCTCCAGTCTCTCCTCCTGCCCTATAGGAACCAGAACTCCCCACGTACCCCATAGGGACCCAGCCCCCTGTCTGCCCCATAGAGCCCCTGTCTCCTCTTGTGCCCTATAGAAACCAACCCCCCCATTTACCCCATAGGAACCAAACCCCCCCATTTACCCCATAGGAACCAAACCCCCCCACTTACCCCATAGGAACCAAACCCCCCCACTTACCCCATAGGAACCAAACCCCCCCACTTACCCCATAGGAACCAAAACCCCCCCCACTTACCCCATAGGAACCAAAACCCCCCCCACTTACCCCATAGGAACCAAAACCCCCCCCACTTACCCCATAGGAACCAAAACCCCCCCCACTTACCCCATAGGAACCAAACCCCCCCCCACTTACCCCATAGGAACCAAAACCCCCCCCACTTACCCCATAGGAACCAAAACCCCCCCCACTTACCCCATAGGAACCAAACCCCCCCACTTACCCCATAGGAACCAAAACCCCCCCCACTTACCCCATAGGAACCAAAACCCCCCCACTTACCCCATAGGAACCAAAACCCCCCCATTTACCCCATAGGAACCAAACCCCCCCACTTACCCCATAGGAACCAAAACCCCCCCCACTTACCCCATAGGAACCAAAACCCCCCCACTTACCCCATAGGAACCAAAACCCCCCCACTTACCCCATAGGAACCAAAACCCCCCCACTCACCCCATAGGAACCAAACCCCCCCACTTACCCCATAGGAACCAAAACCCCCCACTTACCCCATAGGAACCAAAACCCCCCCACTCACCCCGTAGGTCCCCAGCCCCCCCCCGGACCCCAACCCCCCCCCAGCCCCCCCCCGCTCACCGGGGCCGTACGCCCGCGCCTTTTTGGGGTTGAGCTTGGGGCGCAGCGGGGCGCCGGGCTTGAGCTTGGCCTTGGGGAACTGGGACAGGTAGGTCATCACCGAGTGCTCGTCCACGTTGGGGTCCACGATCTCCTCGGGGGTGATCACCTGGGGGGGGGGGGACGACACACGGACATGGGGGGGGGGGGTCAGGGTGTGTCCCCATAAGCCCCGCCCACCCGCCGTAAGCCCCGCCCACCTGGGGGATGCCCAGCCACTCGTCCGCCTGCTGCATGGCCTCGCGCGCGTTCTCCACGGGGCGGCTCGGGTCCCAGCTCTCCCAGTCGGGGCACAGCCCTGGGTGGGTGGGTGGGGGGGGGGGGGGAAATGGGGTCGGGGGGGCCTCAGGGACCCCTCTGCGGGCCCCCAGAGACCCCCCCGTGTCCCTACAGACCCCCAGAGACCCCCCCGTGTCCCTATAGACCCCCAGACCCCATGTACATCCTCAGGGACCCCCCAGTGTCCCTATAGACCTCCAGAACCCATACGCATCTATAGGGACCTTTCCGTGTCCCTATGGACCCCCCCACCCCACACACATCCCCAAAGACCCCTCTGTGTCCCTATAGACCCCCCCACCCCATACACATCTATAGGGACCTTTCCACGTCCCTATAGACCCCCCCACCCCATACACATCCCCAAAGACCCCCCCCCAATATCCCTATAGACCCCCAGACCCCATATACATCCCCAGAACCCCCGCCATGTCCCCATAGACCCCCCCACCCCATACACATCCCCAGAGACCCCTCCATGTCCCTATAGACCCCCCACCCCATACACATCCCCAGGGACCCTCCTGGGGATGAACACCCCACATCCCCTAGTCCCAGTGATGGTCCCCAATTAACCCCACTAATTAATTAGCCCCACTAATTAACTAGCCCCACTCACCAGGCGCACAGCTGTTGACCAGGGTGTCCAGCACCTTCCATCCCCAATCCCCCTGTACTACCCCCATACGACCCTATATGACCCCATATCTCCCTATACGACCCCATAGGACCCCAATTAATTAACTCCCCGTTAATTAACCCGTCTCACCAGGTGCACAGCTGTCGAGGAGGGGGCTCAGCACCCAGCTGCTGGTCCAGCTGTGGCTGAAGTTGGTGATGGGCAGCTCCCCCCATGACCCCATATGACCCTGTATGACCCCATATCTCCCCATAGGACCCCATAGGACCTAATTAACCAACCCAATTAATTAATTAACCCCTCTGACCTGGCGCACGGCTGTCGACGAGTGCCCTGTGGTCCAGTCACGGCTGAAGCTGGTGATGGGCAGCTCCCCCCACGACCCCATATGACCCTGTCTGACCCCATATCTCCCCATAGGACCCCACATACCCCACTTAATTAATCCAATCAGTTAATTAACCCCTCTGACCTGGCGCGCAGCTGTCGACGAGGGCCCCCAGCGCCTGCCCCGTGGTCCAGTCGCGGCTGAAGTTGGTGATGGGCAGCTGGGGCAGGCGGTTCTGGATCCAGCCCAGCAGGCGCTGCTTCGGGGTCTGCCGCCGCGCCTCCTCCTCGTCCTCGTCCTCCCACACGGGCATCGAGATGGAGTAGTGCAGGATCAGCGTCCACACCAGCCCCAGGATCAGCTTCAGGTTCCCGTCCACGATCGCCTTGCTGTCTATAGGGGGTACAGGGGACGTATAGGGGGTCTTTATGGGGTCTATAGGGGGTCTATAGGGGGTTTGGGGGGGGGTTAGGGGGGTATAAGGGGGTATAGGGGTGGAGTAGTGCAGGATCAGCGTCCACACCAGCCCCAGGATCAGCTTCAGGTTCCCGTCCACGATCGCCTTGCTGTCTATAGGGGGTACAGGGGACGTATAGGGGGTCTATAGGGGGTCTATAGGGGGTCTATAGGGGTATAAGGGGGTATAGGGGTGGAGTAGTGCAGGATCAGCGTCCACACCAGCCCCAGGATCAGCTTCAGGTTCCCGTCCACGATCGCCTTGCTGTCTATAGGGGGTACAGGGGACGTATAGGGGGTCTTTATGGGGTCTATAGGGGGTCTATAGGGGGTTTGGGGGGGGGTTAGGGGGGTATAAGGGGGTATAGGGGTGGAGTAGTGCAGGATCAGCGTCCACACCAGCCCCAGGATCAGCTTCAGGTTCCCGTCCACGATCGCCTTGCTGTCTATAGGGGGTACAGGGGACGTATAGGAGGTCTATAGGGGGTCTATAGGGGGTCTATAGGGGGTTTAGGGGGGTATAAGGGGGTATAGGGGTGGAGTAGTGCAGGATCAGCGTCCACACCAGCCCCAGGATCAGCTTCAGGTTCCCGTCCACGATCGCCTTGCTGTCTATAGGGGGTACAGGGGACGTATAGGGGGTCTATAGGGGGTCTATAGGGGGTTTGGGGGGGTATAAGGGGGTATAGGGGTGGAGTAGTGCAGGATCAGCGTCCACACCAGCCCCAGGATCAGCTTCAGGTTCCCATCCACGATCGCCTTGCTGTCTATAGGGGGTACAGGGGACGTATAGGGGGTCTATAGGGGGTCTATAGGGGGTTTGGGGGGGTATAAGGGGGTATAGGGGTGGAGTAGTGCAGGATCAGCGTCCACACCAGCCCCAGGATCAGCTTCAGGTTCCCGTCCACGATCGCCTTGCTGTCTATAGGGGGTACAGGGGACGTATAGGAGGTCTATAGGGGGTCTATAGGGGGTCTATAGGGGGTTTAGGGGGGTATAAGGGGGTATAGGGGTGGAGTAGTGCAGGATCAGCGTCCACACCAGCCCCAGGATCAGCTTCAGGTTCCCGTCCACGATCGCCTTGCTGTCTATTGGGGGTACAGGGGACGTATAGGTGGTCTTTATGGGGTCTATAGGGGGTCTATAGGGGGTTTGGGGGGGGGGTTAGGGGGGTATAAGGGGGTATAGGGGTGGAGTAGTGCAGGATCAGCGTCCACACCAGCCCCAGGATCAGCTTCAGGTTCCCGTCCACGATCGCCTTGCTGTCTATAGGGGGTACAGGGGACGTATAGGGGGTCTTTATGGGGTCTATAGGGGGTCTATAGGGGGTTTGGGGGGGGGGTTAGGGGGGTATAAGGGGGTATAGGGGTGGAGTAGTGCAGGATCAGCGTCCACACCAGCCCCAGGATCAGCTTCAGGTTCCCGTCCACGATCGCCTTGCTGTCTATAGGGGGTACAGGGGACGTATAGGAGGTCTATAGGGGGTCTATAGGGGGTCTATAGGGGGTTTAGGGGGGTATAAGGGGGTATAGGGGTGGAGTAGTGCAGGATCAGCGTCCACACCAGCCCCAGGATCAGCTTCAGGTTCCCGTCCACGATCGCCTTGCTGTCTATAGGGGGTCCAGGGGACGTATAGGGGGTCTATAGGGGGTCTATAGGGGGTTTGGGGGGGTATAAGGGGGTATAGGGGTGGAGTAGTGCAGGATCAGCGTCCACACCAGCCCCAGGATCAGCTTCAGGTTCCCGTCCACGATCGCCTTGCTGTCTATAGGGGGTACAGGGGACGTATAGGAGGTCTATAGGGGGTCTATAGGGGGTCTATAGGGGGTTTAGGGGGGTATAAGGGGGTATAGGGGTGGAGTAGTGCAGGATCAGCGTCCACACCAGCCCCAGGATCAGCTTCAGGTTCCCGTCCACGATCGCCTTGCTGTCTATAGGGGGTACAGGGGACGTATAGGGGGTCTTTATGGGGTCTATAGGGGGTCTATAGGGGGTTTGGGGGGGGGTTAGGGGGGTATAAGGGGGTATAGGGGTGGAGTAGTGCAGGATCAGCGTCCACACCAGCCCCAGGATCAGCTTCAGGTTCCCGTCCACGATCGCCTTGCTGTCTATAGGGGGTACAGGGGACGTATAGGAGGTCTATAGGGGGTCTATAGGGGGTTTAGGGGGGTATAAGGGGGTATAGGGGTGGAGTAGTGCAGGATCAGCGTCCACACCAGCCCCAGGATCAGCTTCAGGTTCCCGTCCACGATCGCCTTGCTGTCTATAGGGGGTACAGGGGACGTATAGGAGGTCTATAGGGGGTCTATAGGGGGTCTATAGGGGGTTTAGGGGGGTATAAGGGGGTATAGGGGTGGAGTAGTGCAGGATCAGCGTCCACACCAGCCCCAGGATCAGCTTCAGGTTCCCGTCCACGATCGCCTTGCTGTCTATAGGGGGTACAGGGGACGTATAGGGGGTCTTTATGGGGTCTATAGGGGGTCTATAGGGGGTTTAGGGGGGTATAAGGGGGTATAGGGGTGGAGTAGTGCAGGATCAGCGTCCACACCAGCCCCAGGATCAGCTTCAGGTTCCCGTCCACGATCGCCTTGCTGTCTATAGGGGGTACAGGGGACGTATAGGGGGTCTTTATGGGGTCTATAGGGGGTCTATAGGGGTTTGGGGGGGGGGTTAGGGGGGTATAAGGGGGTATAGGGGTGGAGTAGTGCAGGATCAGCGTCCACACCAGCCCCAGGATCAGCTTCAGGTTCCCGTCCACGATCGCCTTGCTGTCTATAGGGGGTACAGGGGACGTATAGGAGGTCTATAGGGGGTCTATAGGGGGTTTAGGGGGGTATAAGGGGGTATAGGGGTGGAGTAGTGCAGGATCAGCGTCCACACCAGCCCCAGGATCAGCTTCAGGTTCCCGTCCACGATCGCCTTGCTGTCTATAGGGGGGGTTGGGGGGGTATAGGGGTGATATAGGGGGTTTGGGGGGGGCGATTGGGGGGATGTAAGCGAGTATATAGGGGGTATGGGGAAAAATATAAGGGGTATAAAGGGGATATGGGGGAATATAAGAGTGACATGAGAAGGATGTAAGAGTGACACAAGGGGGATATGGGGGTATAAGGGGAAATATGGGGGGTATGGTGGGCATAGGGCGGATATAGGGGATGTATAGGGGGATATAGGGGATATATAGGGCGGATATAGGGGGTATGGGGGATATATGGGGGGGTATGGGGGGTGTAGGGTGAACATGGGGGAACATAGGGGGGATATAGGGAGATACACGGAGGTATGGGGCGATACAACGGGGATATGGCAGGATGTAATGGCTATACAGGGAGAAATATAGGGGGTGGGGGGGTATATAAGGGGGTGGGGGGGTATAGGAGGGTATAAGGGGGATATAAGGGGGATGCAGGGGGATACAAGGGGGAGATACGGGGGTATGGCAGGATGGGGGGGGTACGGGGGGTATGGGGGGGGTATGGGGGGGATATAGGGGGGATACGGGGGGTATGGGGGCGTGGGGGAGCTGTGGGGGACACGGAGGGTGTGGGGGGGGGACAATGGGGACTGGGGGGGGGACACCAGGGACGGGGGGGGCACCCCCCAAGAAATGGGGGGGGACGCCGGGGGGGGAACCCCAAGGATGGGGCCATGGGGGGGGGGGGGGGGGGGTGGCGATTTGGGGACGTGGCGGTGGCCGGGGGGGACACAGGACCTGGGGGGGGAATTGGGGGGGGGGGGGGGGGGGGCGATGCAGCGCGGTGGGGGATGGGCAGGGCCGGGTGGGGGATGGGCAGGGCTGGGTGGGGGATGGGCCCCGCCCCCCGGCCCCGCCCCCCCCCGCGCCAGCATTTTTTGGCCTTATTTGGGCTCGGCCGCCGGCGGGGCCCCGCCCCCCCCCAAAAATGGCCCCGCCCCCCAGCCCCCCTCCCCCTCCTCCCCCCTCCCCTCCGTGGGATGGGGACCCCATAGGAACCCCTATAGGGACCCCCCCCATCCCTATAGGGAGCCCCCGGCCCTATAGGGACCCCCCCCGGCCCCATAAGGACCCCCCCCGGCCCTACAGACACCCCTATAGGGACCCCCCCCAGCCCTATAGGACCCCCATAGGGACCCACCTCCTCAATAATGCCCTATAGGGAGCCCCCCCGGCCCTATAAAGACCCCCCCCCAGCCCCTATAGGGAGCCCCCAGCCCCTATAGGGACACCCCTGACCCTATAGGGTCCCCCATAGGGACCCCCCCCCCTACCCTACAGAGCCCCCCTATAGGCCCCCCCTCCCAATAATGCCCTATAGGCCCCCCCCCCGCACCCTATAGGGAGCCCCCCGGCCCTATAGAGACCCCTCCAGCCCCTATAGGGCCCTTCCCAGCCCCTATAGAGACCCCCTACAGTCCCCCCCAGCCCTACAGAGCCCCCCTATAGGGCCCCCATACGCATCACCCCCCCCCCAAAAACGCCCTACAGGAACTCTCCCAGGGCCCCCCCCCCCGGCCCCTCTAAGACCCCCCCGACCCCCATAGGCCCCACCCCCACCCCATAGGGACCCCCCCAGCCCCTATAGGACCCCCCCAGCCCCTATAGGGAGCCCCAAATCGGGGCGGCCACAGGCAGGTTGCGGGGGGGGGATGTCCCCCCCCCCGGCCCCGCCCCCCTCCCGCCCCCCCCCCCCCCCCCCGCATTCCTGGGCTGGGAGCGGGCCCCGGCCCCCCCCCGCCTTTGTTATAGGGCTGGAGAGGGGGGGGGGGGCCGAAATGGGACCCCGGGGGAGGGGGCCCGAAAGGAGCCCCCAATAAGGGGGGGTCCTGAAATGGGACCCCCGGGGTGGGGGTGTCCCGAAATGTGAGCCGGGGGGGGGGGGGGGTTGGCTCCGAAATGGGGGGGTCCCAAAGCAGCCCCATAGGGCCCCCCCCCCCATTAAGGGGATCCCCAAATGCATCCCAAGGGGGGGGGGGGGTCCCCAATTAATGGGGACTCCCAAAACACCCCCGGGAGGGTCCCCGTTAATGGCACCCCCCCTAAATTGCCCCCGGGGGGGGCTCCCCCCACCCCAGACACCCCCTAAATCCCCCCCTGGGGGGGTCCCTGCATTGCGGACGCCCCACATTCAGCCCCCGGGGGGGTCCCTGCATCCCAGACACCCCCTAAATCGCCTCCTGGGGGGGGTCCCCATGCTACGAACCCCCCCCAAATCCCTCCTGGGGGGTCTCCCCTGTCCCAGACACCCCCTAAATCACCCTGGGGGGGGTCCCTGCATTACAGATGCCCCCCCCAGATCTCCCCCAGGGGGTCTCCCCCCATCCCGGATGCCCCCTAAATCCTCCCCAGGAGGGGTCCCTGCATTACAACCCCCCCCCCCCCAAACCCCCCGAAGCCCCCCAGGAGGGGTCCCTGCATTATGTATGACCCCCAACCCCCCCCCAGGAGAGGTCCTTGCATTACGAACCCCCCCCCCCCCTCCCCAAATCCCCTCTGGGGGGGTCTCCCCCATCCTAGACTTCCCCTAAATCCCCCCTGGGGGGGTCCCTACATTACGGATGCCCCCCAAATCCCCCCCCAGGGGGTCTCACCCCATCTCAGACTCCCCCCAAGCCCCCCCAGGAGGGCTCCCCACATTACGACCCCCCCCCCCCAAAGCCCCCCTAGGAGGGGTCCCTGCATTATGGATGGCCCCCAAACCCCCCCAGACCCCCCCCCCCCCAGGAGGGGTCCCTGCATTACAACCCCCCCCCCCAAACCCCCCCTTGGAGGGGTCCCTGCATTACGAACTCCCCCTAAATCCCCTCTGGGGGGGTCCCTGCATCACAAGCACACCCCAAAATCCCACCTGGGGGGGGTCCTTGCATTACATACGACCCCCAAATCCCCTCTGGGGGGTCTCCCCCCATCTCAGACTCCCCCTGACCCCCCCAGGAGGGGTCCCTGCATTATGTATGACCCCCTAAATCTCCCCTGGGGGGGTCTCCACATTACAACCCCACCCCAAAACCCCCCCAGACCCCCCCCGGGGGGTTCCTTGCATTACAAACACCCCCTAAATGCCCCTAGGAGGGGGTCCCTGCATTATGGATGCCCCCCAAACCCCCCCCAGACGGGATCCCTGCGTTACGTATGACCCCCTAAATCCCCCTTGGGGGGCGTTCCTGCATTACAACCCCCCCCAGACCCCCCCTAGGAGAGGTCCCTGCATTACGAACTCCCCCCTAAATCCCCCCTGGGGGGGTTCCTGCATTACATACGACCCCCAAATCCCCTCTGGGGGGGTCTCCCCCCATCTCAGACTCCCCCTAAATCCCCCCCAGGAGGGCTCCCCACATTACGACCCCCCCCAACCCCCCCCTAGGAGGGGTCCCTGCACCACAAACACCCCAAAACCCCCCCCAGGAGGGCTCCCCACGTTATGACCTCCCCCCAACCCCCCCCCAGGAGGGCTCCCCACATTACGACCCCCCCAAGACCCCCCCAGGAGGGGTCCCTGCATTACGAACGCCC
>NW_024429146.1:0-14999 GCF_009769625.2 Cygnus olor
CTCCTCTGCCCCGAAGCATTTGCCTGGAGCAGGGCAAGGCGTGGGGGGCCTCTGCCCCTGTCCCCCCAGCCCTAGCACACGCACCACTGCCCTCACTCACCGCTGACAATTTCATTCAGCTTCTCCTCTCTCTGGTCCTTGGAGTAGCGCGCAGCAAGCCCTAGACACAGAGCTCCCATCAGACCCCCGCTCCCCAGCACGCTCCCAGCAGCGCAGCCCCTGGCCTGGCCAGCCAGGCTGTGCCCCCTCCTGCACCCCAGCAAGGTCATTGCCCGAGGGGGGCTGGAGCAAGGGCCCAGTCGGGGGGCTCTGGGGGCAACAGGGCTGCGCCTCACTGCCAGGGCAGTGCCTGGGGCTGCCAAAGGCTGCCCAAAGAGGGACCCAGGGGCTGGGCTCACCAATGAACCTGACGGCCTCAAGTCGCAAGACGGTCTGAGAGTCCTGCAGGTAGGGCTGGCTCTGCTGCAGGTATTCTTCTACTCTGTCTCTGCCCTGCTGCAGCTGGAGAGAGAACACAAGGTCACGGGGCTTGCAGACCCTCCCCAGGGTCTCCTCCAGCATCCTGGGGACAGGGAGGGCAGAGGGGCCTGCAGAAGAGCCCCCTGGGGCTCTGTGCTGGAAGGAAGGGAGCGAGGATGCAGCTGCAGGCGGCGGGCTCTGGCCGGGCACGTTTGCCCAGCTGGGGCTGGGGCCTGTGGGGTCGTCCTTACCAAGCACTCCCCGATCCTCCCGGTCTGTTCTGTCTGGGCCAAGTGCTTGAGTTCTTTGCGTCGCAGAAACTTTGCAGCGATGACAAGAGCTTCCCCAGAGGCCTGTGGAGCAGCAGAGGTTGGGACATGGCACCACAGCCTTGGGAAGGAGACCCTCTGTCCCCTCCTCTTGGCAGGGCTGCGAGCCTTTCCCAGCATGTTATGGGAGGCTGTGGTGGGGGACAGCGTGCACTGGGTTCAATGGCCAGGGCAAGGACACGGGACTGCCACCATCGGAGGCAGCTCACGCTGCCGGCCAGAGATCCCCCAGAGCATCCCTGTGGTGTCGGCACACCCTTGCCCACGTAACTGGTCAGCTCTGAGATCTGTACCTTTGCTACGCTCTCACTCTGGTCTCTCATCCGAAAGTAGAGTGGGAGAAGGCTGCTGTGCACTTTCCTCTTCATTTCCTTCTGCCTTTGCCGCAGCACAGCCTCCGTCACGGCTTGGAAGAGGCAGATGGAGTGCTCGCGCACCTGGCTGGACTCCTGGCGGGGAGGAGGACAGGATGAATTTCAGCAACAGCTGCTGCCCGCCCATGGGGAGCAGGGGCATTAGCGCGGCTGATGCGAAAGGGAGATCACAGAACTGTGAGATGCTTCAGCGCTGGATCCTTCCCAGAGGAGCTGCTCAGCAGCCCTGCCGGGGCAGCTGCAAGGCCTGGTGCCCGTGAAAGGCAACGCAGTCGGTTGCCATCACAGGCTGCCCGCCAGCCACCCCACTTTCGCCACCAGCCGCACCAGCCATGTCCAAGCAGAGCTCCCCAGCGGCTGGGCTGACGAGGAGACTGGGAAGGCCCTGCCTGAGTGCTGCCCACGGGGCCGGGCTGAAGGGCAGCCCTCATTACAGGGGGCCCGGCTGAGGGCTCGGGCTCCCGCAGCAGACTTACATGGTCAAAGATTGGCAGGAGCTTCTCAGCCAGCTGCAGAGCCGTGCGACTGGCCTCTCTCCTCTCCACATGAGCCATCACATTGCTGAGCACAAGCAGGGCCTTCAGCACGACGTCTGTGTTGGTGTCCTGCAGGGCCTCCAGGATGTCTGGCAGCACGACCTGAATTCTTCTTGCCTGTAGGAAAGACACAGTTTCCCTTCCGTGAAGCCGTGAGAGACCACCCTGGGCAAAGGGCTGTGGTTCCTGAGCACCAGCCTCCTGCCTTGCTTCCTGGCAGCTGGCATGGCAATCGCCTCCTGCAAGCAGTGGCCGCGGGCGCACTACAGGGATGCGGGGAGAGCAACGGGGAGGGATGGGAGGGCAGAAGAGCAAAGCCCCAGGCTGCCAACATGGCTTTGCTTGACGATGGCCCGCTCACCTTCTCAGGGCTCTCTGACACGGTGGAGAGCCCTTTGAGAACCATCAAGCGCATCGCTGGGCTTGGGTGCTTCAGGTAACTCTGGAGGTGCACTGGGTTACCAAACTCCTCTTCAGAAATGTGATTCTGGGCCAGCATCTGCAAGAAAGAGCAGGGAGAGCCTGGCAGGGCCTACAGGGCTCCCTGCAGCCTCTTCTTCTCCCGCCTTTGGGCAGGGATGGAGCAGCGCGAGCTGGCACCAAAGAGGCACCAGGCACGGCTGGTTACGGGGGCTTGCCGGCCCTGCCGGCCCCAGGGACGATGTGTCCGTACGTCCTGGGGGAGCTGGCAGGTTGGGGGTAGATGGGGACAGGGCTGTGCCTGTGTGCCTGAAGGGGCACGCGCAGCCCTGCTGGGAGCAAGGTTTCATCTGGGAACTCACAGCCAAGCGACGGATGCAGGTGTCTTCTGTGACCGCGGTGCACCAGTCGCACAGTGGCAAGTCTTCCATCAGCGCGTTTAAAACCTTCTCCAAGGCCTGCGGCATGGCCAGAATCACCTCCCACATGCCCAGGGCAGTGCTGCAAGCCCAGAATACTCTGTCAGTGGGGCTGCCTCAGCCACAGGGCCGCGGCCTGGGCCAGCCCCGTAGGACCCAGGCTGTCCTGCGGCCCCTGTGACTTGGGGAGCGCTGGGGGCCCAGCCTGGGCAAGCAGGAGGGGGCTGAGCTGCCGTTCCCTGGGGGCAGGGGGGCTCTGGGCTGCCTTGGACAGCTGGGCTGCTGCAGCCCTGGCTGGCCCAGTGGGGCTGGAAAACATGGGTGGGATGGAGGGCTGTGCTGATGGAGTGACAGGCTGCAGACCTGTCACGTGGCGGGGAGAACTTCAGCAGCTTCTGGACTTCTTCCCTGGACATCTGGTTGGTCAGTTGGAGAAGCAGGGAGTCCAGGCAGCGCCGCACTGATGCCGTGTGGATGCTGTCCAGGTTTTTCCTGATGCATTCCATGATTATCGGCACCTGGAGGGAACACAGGTGGGAATGGTGTGTCCACCAGACTGCAGCCATTTCCACAGCTGCCACTGAAACTTTGGCCCCTTCCATTGCTCCCTGCTGGCTTCAGGTGGCTTCTTGGAGCCCAAGAGACCTCCATGTGGCGGGGAGGGAGGGAGGGAGGAAGTGAGAGAAGAAGGGAGGGAATAAAGGAAAGAGGGAGGGAGGGAGAGAGGGAGGATCAACACCTGAAAGAGCTCAAGGGCAGGGCAATGGCCACAGGCCACTTACATCTGTCAGCCAGTAGTCAGGGTCCTCCAAGGCTGCATCCAGCACGCTGCAGGCCCCCTGCTTGTCATGGATGCTGGAGTCTGGTAAAGCTTCAAGGGCTGTGAGGATGACGTCCAGCCTCTCAGAAGGGAAGAGGTATTCTCCAAATGCCTGTGGGAAGGAGGAGGGGAGGGAAGACATGCCGCACTGAGTGTCCCAAGGGTGCTGCTTAGCTGAGCAGCAAGGGCAGCTCCAGAGAGAGGGCCCTCAGGGGGAAGGAGTGAGGATGGGGCGTATGGCGACAGAGTGCTGGCCCTGCAGGTAAGCAGGGCTTGCTGGTGGCCAGGAGGGCTGGAGCTGCTGCCGGGACACAGGGGAGCAGCCTTCGCATAGCCCCAGCTTGGGGACACGAGGAACCCTCTCACCAGGGCGAGTGAGGCCGTGCCAGCCCCACCGGTTCTGGACCCTTTTGCTCACACGAGTTGCCTGCTGATGCTACGGACAAGATTCCCAGCAAGGCCGGAGCTCATTACCTTGGCGATCTCACAGGGAGTGGAAATTTTATACGAAGGATATGTCGTATCGTTTAACTTCTCGCGCCTCTCTGCATAATTTTCCATGTCGTTTGTCAGCAAGCATTCTAAACAGAGGGGAACACCGAAGAGTCGGTAGGGAAGAGCATCTTTGCCAACAAGCTTGCCAAATGGTGAAAAGCACTTTCACTAGGAATGGTTGAGGAGGGAGGCTCAGACCCATGGTGAGGAGAGTGGTGGGCAGGGATGTAGAGCACAGGGTGACGGCTGCTGGGAGCAAGAGGGACCTCAGGGATGATGCAGAAGGCAGAGAAGCAATGGCGTTGGGTGCCGTGGGGGTAGCAGCGTGTCACAGACCCCTTCTGCTCGGGGTCAGGATGTGCAGGAAGCTCCCTGACATCTGCTTGCAAGACGGCAGGGAGCAAACAGTCAAGGAGAATTCTGGAGGGCGACACCATCCCTGGTGATGCATGGCTGGCTCTGCTGTCCACTCCTCAGGGAAGATGTGGTTTGGGAAGTGGTAATCGATTGATGGCTTAGACTGGGGAAGACCTCAAAACAGCGTGGTAGGTGATCTGGGGAGGGTTGAGAAGGACAGCAGCAGAGAACTGCTCCTGGACTTCCGTAAGCATTTAGCTTCTGTGGAAAACGATAGCCAGAATCCTGCGGGAAGCTGCTGTGAGGAGCAGAGGTGGTCAGGGAACCTGGCAGACTTCCGTGGACAGCCTCCACCAAGCAAAAGAACAATCCTTCAGAATACTCAGGGAAAAGAAGCAGACATACCAGCAGATGTCTGTGTGCAGACGGACGCTGCCCACCACACCTTCTCTTACCTCTTCCGTCTGAGATGATTTCGTAGAAGCAAAAAAGAGCACCCAAAGCTGTGCAACTGATGGAATCTGTGCCACTGCTGAAAATGAAGAGGTGTCCCAGCAGCTGGCCCAGGATGGGGATGTAGAGCTCTCTGGGATCATCGTGGCTGTCCTTGTATTTTTCGTTGTAGTCTGAGATCTGGGGGAGGGAGGGAGGAGAGACGAAGGGCTTAGTGGAGGCAGAGCCGGCCCCTGAGAGAGCAGGGCCTGGGGAGGGAAGAGCAGGGGCAAAGGAGGGACGAAGACCCTTGCTTCAGGGTGCTGAGGCCCTCACATGCATCCAGACTTGCCTTGCAGGCACCCCTGAGAGGCAGGATGTTCTGGGATGCAGGAAAGGGTGGAGGGTTCCTTGTTCTTACCTCATCCACAAAATACGAGAGGATGAAAGCGCTCAGCCTCTCAATCCTCCTCATAGCTCTCTCACACACAGCTGAGTTTTTGGAGCCAGCAAAGTCCAGCAGCACCTGCAAGGAGAGAAGTTGCTGGGCTGACAGCGGTCTGCAAATGTGACCTGAGAGGATTCTTTGGAAATTCTTTGCAAATGCCAAACCTCCAAGATATTCTGCAACTCTGTGCTGACGCTGGCGGGGGGACAGTTGCGTACGAAGGCCACCAGCATGGGGTCCATGGCATTCATAGTCTGCAAGGAGGACAGAAGATCATCAAATTATTTCTGTGGCCCTTCTCAGCCCCAGGAGCTGGCTCTGAGCCCCTCTGGAGCCCAGGGGTGGCTTTGGGGCTAAAAAGCTGCTGCGTGCAGACCTCCTGCAGCACAGGATCAGGCCAGGGAAGGGGAAGGGGAAGAAGGGATGAGGCTGGGAAAGCAAATCTGGGCCCCGGCCCTGCACTGGTCTCCAGTTGTCTCAGCACGGGGAAGCAAGGCAGGGAAGGCCCAGCGGGACTGGGGGGGTGCCGGTACCTCACCCAGCACATACCTTGGTGTAGAGCGCTCTTTCTGTCTCTGGCACATCCGACCGCGGAGGCAGAAAGAAGACGCTCCTGTAGCACGCATTCCGGAGACTCTCCTTTTTGCCATCCAGTGCTGTCGGCACGGTGTTGCTGAGGGAGAGAGAGAGAGGAGCCTGTTGGACGCAGTGCCTCGAGGCTTATGAAGGAGGACACGGACCTCCCTTGGCCAGGCATCCCCGGGAGGGATGGGCAGCCTCCCTGCCAGCTTCAGGGCCACCAGGACATTGCCCTGGGGATGTGCTGGCCCAACCAGGGGCTGGGCAGTCACCTGAGGACGGTGACAGTCTCCATGGCCTTCTGCTGAAATTCTGTGCGCAACCTGTCCATGGGCTCCTTTTCCAGCAGCGCCTGCAGAGCACAAGCGGGATGAGAGCTTGCAGCCGCCGGCACCCAGCACCAGCAGAGCCAGCGCTGCCCCAGTCCCGGCCTCCCAGGGGGCTGGTGCCGGGGGGCCTTGCCCCTTCCCCAACCCGCCGCACATCCTCTCACCATGATGTTCTCCACCAGCTTATTTTTGCAGCAGAAGGCATGCAAGTCCAGCGACAAGCCCTTCTCGTTGACAATTTTGCACAGAGCGCAGATTTTGCTGAGGAACAGCATCTTCTGCTCCTCCTTGTCCTGGCAGCCACAAAGACACCAACAGAGCGTTAGGGGGACATCCACGGCCAGCAGGACCAAAGCCTTGAGGGGTCTGGAGCTGTGTGGGACACCCGGAGGCCACGGCTCTGCCCAGCCAGCAGCCCTCCAGCAGCCCCGCAGCAGAGCCGTGGCAGCGCCAGGAGCACGGCTGCGATGCAAGCGGTTGCCGTTACCTTTTCTGTGCCGCTGACATAAGCCTCGATGAATTCTATGGCCGAGTCTTTGAACAGATCCCATGCCTTAACTGCAAAAAAGGAAAGCGAAGAGTGCTGCAGAGCGGGGCTGAATGCAGGAGTGAGGAGAGGAAGGGCCCCAGCCCCAGAAGGACGTGGGGAGGCCGCGAGGATGCCCAGAGGCTGCAGCAGCTCTGCTGGGAAGAGAGGCTGAGGGAGCTGGGCTTGTGGTGCCTGGAGAAGGCTGCGGGGGGGACCTCGCTGTGGCCTCCCAGTGCCCAAAGGGGCCTCCAGGAAAGCTGGGGGGGATCTTCATCAGGGAGGGCAGCGACAGGACAAGGGGTGACGGCTATAACCCAAAAGAGGGCAGGTTTCTTTCGGTCAGGGAGGGATTTCTATCCTTCACGCCCAGGACGGTGAGGCCCTGGCGCAGGCTGCGGTGCCCCCTCCCTGGCGCTGCCCACGGCCAGGCTGGGTGGGCTTTGGGCAGCCTGGGCCGGGGGGAGGCGTCATGATCGCTGAGGTCCCCCCCAGCCCAAAGCGTCCTGGGATTCTGTGGTGCTGCGGAGGAAGCTCAGCCCCGTCGGCCCCGTGCCCGCTCCCCTGGCACAGCCTCCCCGCGGGTGCCTCCCGCCAGCCCAGCGGCTTCTTGCCGCCCAGCCCCGCCGCAGGGGATGGGATGGGGCCCCCCCCAACTCTCTCCCACCCCGGGCCAGGCCACGCTGGGCCCCGACCCTCCCCACCTTGTCTCACAGGGACCCTCACTTACGGGGTTTCTCCAGCAACATGGTCTCATCGATGGGCTCTGACAGGTCCATGTCCTCTGACAGGCTGCATTCCTCATCCAGCAAGTCTTCCAGGCCCAGCTCGCTGACCTCAGCTAGGCTGCTGCCCTCTGCCAGCAAACTGTCCTCTGCTGGCCAGTTGCTGCCCTCAGAAGACCAGGTCTCCTGCCAGGCCAGCCTGGGCTTTCTGGGGGGGATGCCTCCCTCCTCATTGGAGTCAGAAAGAGTCTCTGGAATGGGAATAGGGCCCTTCAGGATAAAACGGCGGCTCCTCCGGGCAGGCGGTGGCGGCATTGTGGGACGTGGGCTGTGCTCAGGGACTCCTCGAAGGCCCTGTGCTCCTGCCCTGTCTGTCACTGCCGTGCACCGACACTGAGGGTCTGAGCCACGGCTGCACTCTTATAAGGCGGACCCCTGGCGTGTCACCAAGGGATGTCACAAAGGGTCCCATTGTGACACGCGCCTGGGCTGAGTGGGTCCCAGGCGTCCGGGCGCTGTAAGTTCGCGGGCGACACCAAGCTGGGCAGGAGGGTTGATCCGCTTGAGGGCAGGAAGGCTCCGCAGAGGGATCTGGACAGGCTGGATCGACGGGCCGCATCTAAAAACCCGTCTAAAATCCCATCTAAACGTCCCCTGGCACAACTCGAGGCCGTTTCCTCATGTCCAGGTCTCGGGCTGCAGGGTGTGCCCGCGTGTTCTGTCAGGGTTGTGGCAAATGGGGCCACATCAGGCTGGAAGCCGGTCACCAGTGGGGTCCCCCAAGGCTCCATTTCAGGGCCAACTCTCTTCAATGTTTTCATAAACGATTTGGGTGTAGGGCTAGAAGGTGTTTTGAGCAAATCTGCTGATGATACTAAACCGGGAGGAGCTGTTGACTCTGCTGAGGGTGGACAGGCCTTGCAGAGAGATCTGGACAGGTCGGAGAGCTGGGCGATCACCAGCCGCACGAAGTTTAACAAGAGCAAGTGCCGGGTCCAGCACCTGGGAAGGGGCAACCTTGGCTATACGTACAGACTGGGGGACGAGACGCTGGAGAGCAGCCCCGCAGAGAGGGATCTGGGGGTTTTGGTTGACAGCAAGTTGAATAGGAGCCAGCAGTGTGCCCTGGCAGCCAGGAGGGCCAACCGTATCCTGGGGTGCATCAAGCACGGCATCGCTAGTCGGTCGAGGGAAGTGATTGTCCCACACTGCTGGAGTTTAAGCGTTTGGACTGTGCTCTTAGTCATCCGGTCTGAGTTTTTGGGTAGACCTGTGTGGTGCCAGCAGTTGGACTCGATGATCCTCATGGGGTGCATCCATGGGTGCTGAGGGAGCTGGCGGAAGTCATTGCTAAACCACCCTCTGTCATCTTTGATAAGTCATGGGCATCAGGAGAGGTGCCTGAGGACTGGAGGAAAGTAAATGTCACTCTGGTCTTCAAAAAGGGCAAGAAAGAGGACATGGGTAACTATAGACCAGTCAGCCTCACCTCCATCCCTGGTAAGGTGATGGAACAACTTATCCTTGGCATCGTCCCTAGGCATATCAAGGATAAAAGGGTCACTAGGGGCAGTCAGCGTGGCTTCACCAAGGGGAAGTCATGCTTGACCAACCTGATAGCCTTTTACGAGGACATAGCCAGGCGGATAGATGATGGTAAAGCAGTGGACGCGGTGTATCTTGATTTCAGTAAAGTCTTTGACACCGTCTCCCGCAGCATCCTTGCAGCTAAACTGAGGAAGTGTGGTCTGGATGATCGGGTGGTGAGGTGGGCTGTGAACTGGCTGAAGGGAAGAAGCCAGAGGGTTGTGGTCAATGGGATGGAGTCGAGCTGGAGTCCTGTATCCAGTGGAGTCCCTCAAGGGTCGGTACTGGGACCAGTGTTGTTCAATATATTCGTCGATGACTTGGATGAGGGAATGGAGTGCGCCGTCAGCAAGTTTGCTGATAACACAGACTTGGGAGGAGTGGCTGACGTGCCAGATGGCTGTGCTGCCACCCAGTGGGACTTTGACACGCTGGAGAGTCGGGCAGGGAGAAATTTAATGAAATATAACAAGGGCAAGTGTAGAGTCCTGCATCTGGGCAAGAACAACCCCAGGCACCAGTATAATCATAGAATCATAGAATATCCCGAGTTGGGAGGGACCCGTAAGGATCGTGGAGTCCAAAGTATAAGTTGGGGACTGCCCTACTGGAGAGCAGTGAAGGGGAGAGGGACCTGGGGGTCCTGGTGGACGGCGGGATGACCACGAGCCAGCACTGTGCCCTTGGGGGCCAAGAAGGCCAACGGCATCCTGGGGGTGGTTAGTAGGTCGAGAGGGGTTCTCCTCCCCCTCTGCTCTGCCCTGGTGAGACCGCACCTGGAATATTGCGTCCAGTTCCGGGCCCCTCAGTTCCAGAAGGACAGGGAACTGCTTGAAAGAGTCCAGCGCAGAGCCCCGAGGATGGGTAAGGGAGTGGAGCATCTCCCTTAGGAGGAAAGGCTGAGGGAGCTGGGGGGTCTTTAGCTTGGAGAAGAGGAGACTGAGGGGCGACCTCCCTCATTAATGTTTATAAATACATAAAGGGTGAGTGTCAGGAGGACGGAGCCAGGCTCTTCTCGGTGACACCCAATGGTAGGACAAGGGGCAATGGGTGCAAGCTGGAACATAGCTTAACTATGAGGCAAAACTTTTTGACTGGAACAGGCTCCCCGGGGACGTGGTCACGGCACCGAGCCCGTCGGAGTTCAAGAAGCGTTTGGACTGTGCTCCCGGTCATCTGGTCTGAATTTTTGGGTAGACCTGTGTGGAGCCAGGAGTTGGTCTCGGTGATCCTTGCGGGTCCCTTCCAGCTCGGGACATTCGAGGCTTCTAGACACGCTTCGAGGAATTCATTCGTGGATATTTGGGTTAATTTTTAGGTCGTTGGCCCCATGTGGAGCCAGGAGTTGGTCTCGGTGATCCTTGCGGGTCCCTTCCAGCTCGGGACATTCGAGGCTTCTAGGATTCGTGACACCCTCGAGGAATTCGTTCTCAGCCATTTGGGTCAATTTGGGGGCAGTTGGTCCCGTGTGGAGCAAGGATTTGGACGATTCTGTGACCCCGGGGCGGGGGGGGGGGGGGGGCACTGGGTTCTCGGAGGACACCGGGGGGGCACCAGGTCCCCCTTCCCAACCCCTCGCTGGTGATGGGCCCCACTTCGGGGCGTCGCCCCTTTAAGGAGGCTGCTGCATTTACGGGGGGGGGGGGCTGGGCCGACCGGACGGAGGCGTGGTCAATGGAAGGGAGGGGCGTGGCCGAGCGAAGAGGGCGTGGCCTAGCGGTTTGGGGGGAGCGGCCGAGCGGTGGGGGCGTGGCCGAGGGGTGGGGGCGTGGCCGAGCGGTGGGGGGGCGTGGCCGAGCGGCGGCGGCGCGGCCGAGCGAAGGGAGCAGGGCAGAGCGGCGGGGGCGTGGCCGAGCGAAGGGGGGCGTGGCCGAGAGAAGAGGGCGTGGCCGAGCGAAGAGGGCGTGGCCTAACACCGGGGCGGGGCGGGGCGGGGCGGGGCCGCCGGGTCGCGGCCGCCCGGTCCTTCCCCCCCCCCCCCTCCGCCCCATCTCCCCCCCCCCCCCCGCCGCCCCCCCGGTCCCGCCCCGCCGCTGCCGCCGCTACCGGAAGGGCCCGGCCCGGCCCCAGCCGCCGCCGCCAGCATGAGGTGAGCGGCCGGGACCGGGCCCAGCCCCCGCTACACCGGGGAGGGGTCCGGAAGCACCGGGAATTGGCACCGGGGGGGGGCTCCGGTAGTACCGGGGGGGGGCCCGGTGGCACCGGAGGGGCTCGGAAGTACCGGGGGGGGGTGGGCCGGTGGCACCGGGGGGGGGTCGGTGGCACCGGGGGGGTACCGGTAATACCGGGGGGGGGGGGCCCGGTGGCACCGGGGGGGTACCGGTAATACCGGGGGGGGGGGCCCGGTGGCACCGGGGGGCACCGAGATCTGGCACCGGGGGGGACGGGAGGGCAGCGGGAGGTCCCCCGGGGGGATCCCGGAAGCCCCCGGGGGGGGGTCCCGGTAACACTGAGGGAACCGGGGGGGGGGGGCACCGGAAGCACCGGGGGTAACCGGGAGCTGCACGGGGGGGGGGGGGGGGTAGTACTAGAGGGGGGGCACCGGGGGCTTGCACCGGAAGCATTGGGGGGGGGGGGGGGCACCGGGAACTTCACCGGGGATTGGGGGGGGCGGTCCTAGGTAACACCCCCCCCCCCCCCCCCGCCGCTTTCCGGGAGCAGAGGAGGGGGGGCTCGGTGCTGCCCCCCTCCCCCCCCCCCTTCCCGTGCCTCCGTTTCCGCCCCCGGGGAGCCCCGGTGGTCCCGCGGTGTTTGGGTAGGGCCGCCACAAACACAGCCCCCCCCCCCCCCCTCCAGGATGTGCCCGCCCAGGGGAGGGGCAGCGGCCGGAGCCGTTGGGAAGAGGAAGGAAAAGGGGGGGGGGGGGGGGGGTAACGGGGGGGGGGGCAGCACCCGCTGGGAGCCCCGGGGGAACCCCAAGTGCTGGGGTGCCCCCACCCATGGGTGCCGGTGTCATGGGGGGGGGGGGCTCACCCCTTGGGGGGGGGGGCTGGGGGGGGCTCACCCCTGGGGGGGGGGGGCTGGTACCGGGGGGGGGGTGGTCTTGTTTTGGGGTGCCAGCACCCATGGGTGCACATATTGGGGGCCCCCCCCACCCATGGGTGCTGGGTGTGTGCTGGGGGGTCCCATACCCATTCCCCCCCCTCCCCCCACCCATGGGTGCTGGTGGAAGGGGTGGTGAGGGAGGGGGGGGGGTTCCCCATTTGTGGGTACCGGTACTGGAGAGGTTCCCATTTTGGGGTGCCAGCACCCGGGGGGGGGCTCCCCCCACCCATGGGTGCTGGGGGGGGGGGGGGCGGGGGTTCACATCTATGGGTACCGGTTCCACAGGGTTCGCTTCTTAGGGTGCCAGCACCCATGGGTGCCCATTTTGGGGGTCTCCCCCCACCCATAGGTGCTGGGTGTGTGCTGGGGGGTTCCATACCCACGGACCCCCACCCATGGGTGCTGGGAGGAAGGGGGGGGAGTCACATCTGTGGGTACCGGTTCCGGGGGGGTCCCTTTCTGGGGTGCCAGCACCCATGGGTGCCCATTTGGGAGGGGCTCCCCCCACCCATGGGTGCTGGGTGCCCCCTGGTGTTGTGTGCGTGCTGGGGGGGGGTCCCATACCCATGGACCCCCCCACCCATGGGTGCTGGTGGAAGGGGTGGTGGTGGTGGTGGTGGGGGGGGGGGTTCCCCATTTGTGGGTACCGGTACTGGAGAGGTTCCCATTTTGGGGTGCCAGCACCCGGGGGGGGGGGCTCCCCCCACCCATGGGTGCTGGGTGCGTGCTGTGGGGTCCTGTACCCACGGACCCCCACCCATGGGTGCTGGGAGGAAGGGGGGGGGGAGTCACATCTGTGGGTACCGGTTCCGGGGGGGTCCCTTTCTGGGGTGCCAGCACCCATGGGTGCCCATTTGGGGGGGGCTCCCCCCACCCATGGGTGCTGGGTGTCCCCTGGTGTTGTGTGCGTGCTGGGGGGGGGTCCCATACCCATGGACCCCCCCACCCATGGGTGCTGGTGGAAGGGGTGGTGGTGGTGGGGGGGGGGGGGGGGGGTTCCCCGGGGGGGGGGGGGGTTCCCCATTTGTGGGTACCGGTACTGGAGAGGTTCCCATTTTGGGGTGCCAGCACCCGGGGGGGGGGCTCCCCCCACCCATGGGTGCTGGGTGCGTGCTGTGGGGTCCTGTGCCCACGGCCCCCCACCCATGGGTGCTGGGAGGAAGGGAGGGGTCACATCTGTGGGTACCGGTTCCGGGGGGGTCCCTTTCTGGGGTGCCAGCACCCAAGGGTGCCCATTTGGGGGGGGCTCCCCCCACCCATGGGTGCTGGGTGCCCCCTGGTGTTGTGTGCGTGCTGGGGGGGGTCCCATTCCCATGGCCCCCCCACCCATGGGTGCTGGTGGAGGGGTGGGGGGGGGGTGGGGGGGGGGGGGGGGATCCCCATCCGTGTGTACAGCGGCGGGGGGGGGGGGGGGTCCCACGCTGGGTGCTGGTGATGATGTCGTGTCCCCCTCCCCCCCGCCACCCATGGGTGCCCCCCGGCCGGCCACGCAGCGAGACGGTGCTGTGCAGCGCCCGCGCCACGGTGCTGCTCTACGACGAGGCCCAGAAGCAGTGGGTGGCGGCGGGGGGGGGCCCCCAGACCCCCAGCTGCGTCCAGCTCTACCACCACCCCGGCACCCACGCCTTCCGCCTGGTGGGGCGCAAGATGCAGCCCGACCAGCAGGTGGGGGCACCCATGGGTGCTGGGGGGCGGGGGGCACCCGTGGGGGCGGGGGTTAATGAGGTTTTGAGGACTATGGGGGGGCTACGGGGCACCCACGGGTGCGGGGGGGGGGGGTTATGGGGCACCTGGGGGTGTGGGGTAACTCTGGGTATGGGCACCCATGGGTGCTGGGGGGGGGGGGGCACCCGTGGGGGCGGGGGTTAATGAGGTTTTGAGGACTACGGGGGGGGGCTACGGGGCACCCATGGGTGCTGGGGGGGGTGTTATGGGGGCACCTGGGGGTGTGGGGTAGCTCTGGGTATGGGCACCCATGGGTGCTGGGAGTTATAGGGCGTGGGGGGGGGGTGCAATAGTGCACCCATGGTCGGGGGGGGGATATGGGGGCACCCATGGGTGTCAGGAAGGTTGCAATAGGGCACCCATGGGTGCAGGGGGGGGTGTTATAGGGTCCTTGGGTGCTGGGGGGGTGATGACGGGGTACTCATGGGGGGGGGGGGGGAGGAACTGCAGGGCACCCATGGGTGCCCAGGGGGCTGTGGGGCACCCATGGGTGCTGGGGTGGGGGGGGGGTGCTATAGGATCCCTGGGTGCTGGGGGGGGGGGGGGGGATTGATTACGGGACACCCATGGCGGGGGGGGGGGGGGGGTTGTTACGGGACCCCCACGGGCGCAAGGAGGGCGGGTTAAGGGGCACCCGTGGGTGCCGGGGTGCACCCATGGGTGCTCACTACCCCCCCCCGTCCCCCCCCCCCAGGTGGTGCTGAACTGCCCGCTGGGGCGGGGGCTGCGCTACAGCCAGGCCACCCCCCAGTTCCACCAGTGGCGGGGGCCCCGCTGGGTCTGGGGGCTCAGCTTCGGCGCCCCCCGCGAGGCCGCCCTCTTCGCCGCCGCCGTCCTGCGGGCGCTGCGGGCGCTGGAGGAGGGTGAGCACCCTTGGGTGGCGGGGGGGGGGCACCCTAAGGCACCCCCAGTTCCCCCCCCCCCCCTCCCCCTTACACACACCCTGTGACACCCCCCCCCTCATAGGGCCCTCGCAGCCCTGGACGGAGCCGGAGACCCCCGAGGAGAGTCAGGAGAGGTGGGTGCCCCCCCCCCCCCCCCCCAAAAAAAATAATGGGGGGGGCCCATGGGTGCTGGGGGGGGGGGGGGCACTGTATTTTGCGGGGGGGGGCACCGTACTTGGGGGGGCACCCTGTGCCGTGGGGGTCTTGGGGGTGTTTTGGGGGGGGGTCTCTGTTCTATAGGGGATTGGGGGGGGGGGTCCCATGTTGGGGGGGGGCATCTGTGGGTGCCCCCCCCCCCCCTCCCCGAGGGTGGGGTCTGTGGGTGCCCTTGGGGGGGGGGGTGTTTACCCCTATGGGGGATTGGGGGTTGGGGGGGGGGGGGTGCTGGGGGTCTCTGTGCCATGGGGGGGGGGGGTCTCCACATCATGGGGGGTGGGGGGGTCCCATTCC